>NW_024734940.1:10072252-10222252 GCF_018991925.1 Homarus americanus | reverse complement strand
TGGCGGCGACGTGAAGACCTTTTGTACTGTAGGAGCACATAACCTAATAATGGGTGAGGACTATACCTTCGTGGTGGGCGTTGTGCAGAGGTCTTACTGTGTATATATATATATGAGACATGATATAGTGTCACTCAGGCACCAACATTACGTGAAATGACATAGGAGAAGGTAATAAAGAATACATAACAGCGTGTTGAGACAGAGCTGAGGTGTAATGTAGTGTGTGTGGCAGTAACGGGAGCAGGGGGGACCAAGATGGCTTATTTGGTGTACAAACACAACAGGGTGTGTCGACGACGAATAATTCAGAGCAGGTGAGTGGTGGAGGCAGGGAGGAGTGTGTCCACGTGGAGTTGTGTAATGTAAACAGGTGTAGTGGGTGTTGTAATGGGTGGTGCGTTGGTGAGGGAGGTGTGGGTGAGCAGGTAATGGGGAGATGGAGTGGGAGGGAAGGTGCAGGAGGAGAGGGGAAAGGAAGGAAGGAGTAAGACAAGTAGATCAATACTCATGATCAATAGCAATAAACACTAGCGACCACCAAGTCATACACTCGATTACTGTGTGTGTAAGGTAGAAGTGGGGCAAACAACCTCGGCACTCACACACCAGCAGACAGTATAATTATAGAAAACGTACTGAAACATGTAGAGTCAGCCATAATTAGAAGGGGTAATCCCAGGTTGTCAGGATGCCCTCTAAGACATAACTTAAGAACCTTTGAACTTGTCGGCCTGCTCAAACAAGGTGTTGGTGATAGCACACTTGTTGAGGAGGAAGAGGCCGTTGGGATTACACTTACCCACTCCGTTTCTCCCTACGGTTCCTTGCCACATGTCAGCATCTCTGCCAACTGTGGCTTTGAAATCACCTATTAGCATTACATTATCTTCGCTGAGGATAGAGGTTAGCACTCTGTCAATGCCTCTTTGCTGTCATTTTCTGCATCTAGTGGGACTCGGAGCGTCATGAGACGTTCGTTGATCCCAACAGGCATTTCAGTTAGCTGATGTATGGTGGCAAATCCAACTGCGTATGTGCGGTTTCTCTCCACAGCAGGCTTACCCTTCCAGAAGAAGATGTAGCCGGACCCCCGTTCTCTGAGTCGACCATCGTTCGGGAGTCGGGACTCACTAGTGGCTGCTATGTCGATGTTATACCTCGCCAGCTATTTGCCACAAGGGCAGTTCTTCTTTCAGGACGCTCATTTGTGCCAGTATCCAGAAGGGTCCTGACACTTCATGCAGCAGCCATAAGTTTGTTTTTGTTTTGATCTGTTGTGATGTTTTCGACCGCATTAAGATGACCTTACTGGGATCGGTTACCCAGTACAGTCAAGTTGGTTCTTTAGACAGGCTATGTGTAGGGCACCTTTACTAGCACCCTCCCCTTGTGGGGTGAACAGAGTGGCTCCTCGTAAGGGCTGCTCAGTTGCACAGAAAAGACAGTTAATTGTTGTGTGTTGTGATGATTGATGGTATTATTATTACAATTATTATTATTATTATTATTATTATTATTATTATTATTATTTTACAAACGGGGCGTAAAACAGACAGACAGACACACACACACACACACACACACACACACACACACACACACACACACACACAGTTCATGAACTGAACAGTCCTTTGCTCACACGTGAAATAGCTTCCAAGCCCAACCTAACATAACATAGCATAGCCCAGGGTAGAGCAAGACCCCATTTAACCATTTTGTACAGGGGTCCCCTCTGAGGTGAATAAAATCGTCTGGCGTTAGCCAAATAAAATGTCTCTCGGTGTTATTTATTTAGTAAAATCAACAACAAGGTCCCAGGCAGGCGACAATCTGGAAACACGCCTCTCCATCTGCGGATCAAAGTGAAATATAAAAATCTGTTTACGTTACTGATAGAACAAACACTCCAGCGCCAAAGGGAATATTCAACGGGAAGAGATGTCTGTACACAAACACCGTTTTTTTTCTCTCATGTGAGAATCATTTTCTTTGTTTGTCGAGGCCGTACAGCAAACACACCGCCGATTAAAGAAAAACTGTATCTTTAAATTGAACAAACAAGCCAATTCCGTGACTTGTGGACACAGACAACAAGCCCGAATGAATATTGTTATACACGTGAATCAATATTTTCAGTAAACATACATAATTGAGAAATATTCAGTTCTTCGTAAGCATGGCTGGATAATGTCCTAACTACATGGTATACACTAATTAATCAAGATTTCTGCCAGGCACGACAGACTAAATCTAAACTTATCACTCTCTGTGTGTGGACTAATAACACTTCTCCTTGATTAAATTGATACTTAAGACGTAGTTCAACCTGGCCTCTGAGGAGCATGTCAGTGTGTAGTGTTGTAGTGTGTAGGATAATTCTGGACATACGTGTGTGTTGTATTGCGATATATCAAATGGTGCAGTACAGATGTTAAAAGCACTAATGAATGATATTTTAGTAGCGGATGTGGCAATAGAATGATACACCTACTGAAGCTACGCCAGGTAAAGGTTGTCTGACCTTCTGCGGACACGGGTGTTCTTCTGTGACATAATCAATACGTCAGTGACATATTGTGTGTTGATGGATTGGCACAAGACACTGGTTATAGGGTACTCACGAGACACTGGTTATAGGGTACTCACAAGACACTGGTTATAGGGTACTCACAAGACACTGGTTATAGGGTACTCACAAGACACTGGTTATAGGGTACTCACAAGACACTGGTTATAGGGTACTCACAAGACACTGGTTATAGAGTACTCACAAGACACTGGTTATAGGGTACTCGCAAGACACTGGTTATAGGGTACTCACAAGACACTGGTTATAGGGTACTCACAAGACACTGGTTATAGGGTACTCACAAGACACTGGTTATAGGGTACTCACAAGACACTGGTTATAGGGTACTCACGAGACACTGGTTATAGGGTACTCACAAGACACTGGTTATAGGGTACTCACAAGACACTGGTTATAGGGTACTCACAAGACACTGGTTATAGGGTACTCACAAGACACTGGTGTTACAGGGGTGGCTGAGGAATCGCGGGTGGTGCTGGCTGACCCCAAGGATCTGTCCACCGTGAGGCCCGGCAGCTCCCTCAAACTCAGGTGTCGCGTCGACGGAGGACCTGAACTTTACTACAGCTGGCGGAGGTGAGTGACGCTCCTCACGCCCTTCCCTCCTCTCTTCCTTACCATCCCCTCCCTTCAAGCTCCCATACCACCCCTCCCTTCACCCCCCATACCACCTCTCCCTTCACCCCCATACCATTCCCACCCTTCACACTTCACCATACCACCCCTTCCCCATACCACCCATTCCCTTCACCCTCCCTTCACAATCTCCTGCCCTCCAAGACCATCACTCACTCCTGACCATCAAGACTCACTCGCTCACTCACTCACTCTATCACTGCAGGAACGGGGAGGCGTTGGCAGAGGTGGCGGGGTTCACATTATCACGCCGGAAGCTTACAATCAGCACCTTCGACGCCGCCTCCCACAACGGCGTGTACACCTGTGCTGCCACCATCTACAAGCATAGCGGCGCCCTCCACCAGTCTGTGAGACCCGCCTACCTCACCTCCACCACCGCCCACATCCCCTTCATCCTCTCCATACACGGTAAGTCACCTTCATCTTCTCCACCACTACCGTCTCCAACATTTTCTTCATCGTCTGCCTCACCTCTACCATCACCACCAACACCTCCACCACTACCTCCATCCTTTGTCATACATGGTAAGTCGCCTACCTCACCTCCACCACCACCACGAATATCTACTACAACACCATCACTACCTACCTCTCCTGCACCACCACCACCACCATAACCACCACCTCCACATCTACCACCACCACCACTTTCTTCATCTTCACCATACACAGTTCGGCGATTTCAGATCTTTAAGTGTCGACATCTTTCACAGATTATTTTGGTCGCTCGGCAAAAAAAAAAAAAAAACCTCGTTGTTGTTATCTGGTCCAGACTTACGCTAGGTATTATTTAGTGTTATTTAAACTATTGTTATATCTGGGAGTTAGCTAGCTGATACCCTGTACACCATAGTTATACCAGCGATTAGTTAGGTTAGGTACTACAGACACAGTAATTATTCAACAGCCGAGTAGATACAGTGATCACCTCCTGTTCTAATAGTCGTTGATTCGATTCCCGAGTACCCACCCACATTCCACCAGGTCTTTAGATGGACACCTAATTTTACAGATGAGGAAGTGAGAACGGTCGAGTACAGTGCCGGTTCACGTTGCCTCCTTGTGTACCGAAGACTTACGATGTACCCCCACTGCCCCATCAGGCCTATGGAACCCACATCCTTTTAATTTAACGATACGAATATATTAACCAACATGAGGACTTCCTAGTTGACGACAGATAATCCTCCATTACTCTTCAGTGCGAGTCACGGGCACCAGGGTGAGAGGGACACCAGGGTTCCTCTGTGTCATGGTGAGGCCCTCCATCACCCTAGGTACGTGTTTCCTCTATCTGTCTCACTGTTTGTCTGCCCCCAGTCAATTTATTTATCTGGTCCTTCTCTGCTTTCTTCGATAGAATGGTATTATCGACAATAGTCTTATAGCCTTAATAGTGTTTCCTTGCGAGGGCTTTAAGTGGTTGTATCTTCTTGAAGGTATTTGAACGACACATGAAATTTTCTTCTATTGTCCGTCGGGTCGTTGTCTGTCGTGGCGTCTCTCTTGGATTGTTGTGGTTATAGTGCCGAGTGTGTGTGTGTGTGTGTGTCTGTCGCCCTCATCCTCACAACAGCTGTCAGTAGAGGACCTAACAGCTGTCAGTAGAGTACCTAGTAGTTGTCAGTAGAGGACCTAACAGCTGTCAGTAGAGGACCTAACAGCTGTCAGTAGAGGACCTAACAGTTGTCAGTAGAGGACCTAACAGCTGTCAGTAGAGGACGTAGCAGTTGTCAGTAGAGGACCTAACAGCTGTCAGTAGAGGACCTAGCAGTTGTCAGTAGAGGACCTAACAGCTGTCAGTAGAGGACCAAACAGCTGTCAGTAGAGGACCTAACAGCTGTCAGTAGAGGACCTAGGAGGCATCACCAAGAGAGGGACGAAGCGGACGACTACACTTCATGAGTTTGTAAACCATCACAGCATTTTCAAATCTAATTTTTTGTTTTATCTAGTAAGACATTAGATATTGATACGTGAAATTGAAGTGATTGAGCGAGATAGGCGCCATGAGGGGAGGAAGGAATAGGAGGTGAAGTAAGACGTTTCTTTCTCGGATCCACTCTTTTACGATCGACGTGTTTCGTAATTATTCTTGTCCGTGGCAATTAATTATTTTATTCCAAACCCCCCCAAAAAAGGAATAATAATCAGAACCATTTAAACGATTATATATGCAGTTGTAAGTTTGTGGTACATGTTAATTTTTTTTTAATAATCTTTATAAAGTTTAACTGCTATTTTAAGAGATAATAATTAATGGTGGTTATATAACACTGACTCGAGCACTAATTACCGTGAGCTGACCTAATTATCAGGTATATTTAGTGTCCCAAATTATCCCTAAGTGTACCTTGTCATTATTAGTCATTTGTGTAGATGTATAGCAGAGCCACCCACCCAAAGTTCCTCTTACTGACCCAGGCTGTAGTTTCATACGATTATACACCACAAGTGATCGATAACTTGTAGCTTCACAGTATAGTACTAGTAAACTGACCTTCCTCCCGCCACACACTACTAGTAAACTGACCTTCCTCCCGCCAGAGTACTAATAAAGAGACCTTCCTCCCGCCACACACTACTAGTAAACTGACCTTCCTCCCGCCAGAGTACTAATAAAGAGACCTTCCTCCCGCCACACACTACTAGTAAACTGACCTTCCTCCCGCCAGAGTACAATATTAGTAAACTGACCTTCCTCCCGGCCACAGCACTAGTAAACAGACCTTCCTCTGCCAGAGTACAGTATTAGTAAAATTGACCCTTCTCCCGCCACAGTACTAGTAAACAGACCTTCTCCTGCCAGAGTACAATATTATAAACTGACCTCTCCCCTGCCAGAGCACAATATTAGTAAACTGACCTCTCCGCCACAGTACTAGTAAACAGACCTTTCCTCCTGCCAGAGTACAGGTATTAGTAAACTGACCTTCCTCCTGCCATGTACTAGTAAATGACCTTCCTCCCACAGAGTACAATGCTAGTAAACTGACCTTTCCTCCCCTAGAGTACAATGCTAGTAAACAGACCTTCCTCCCTGCCAGAGTACAGTATTAGTAAACTGACCTTCCTCCCCCCAGGGTACAAGTAAACTGACCTTCCTCCCCCCAGAGTACAAGTAAACAGACCTTCCTCCCGCCAGAGTACAGCATTAGTAAACTGACCTTCCTCCCGCCACAGTACTAGTAAACAGACCTTCTTTCCGCCAGAGTACAATGCTAGTAAACTGACCTTCCTCCCTCTAGAGTACAATGCTAGTAAACAGACCTTCCTCCCGCCACAGACACGGGCGTGCCGAGCGTGGTGGTAGTGCCAGAGTCAGTGGTGGTAGGTCCTGGGAGGAGAGCTGCCCTACACTGCAGCTACGAGGACCACACCACCATCCTCTGGTACCTACAGGATAGTGGACCACTCACCAACACCTCCAGGTATGTCTTCTCTCTCTCTCTCACCTACCACATATTAAACAGTAGTGTCAGTTGTCACCAAGGGCGCGTGTCGTATAAAAACTGACCAGGTGAAGGTCAATACTACAATACAAACTTAACTTTATTTAAGTAGTGGGTCATTCATATACAGATCATCACTGTCTACAACTGTTGTTGTTATCATTGCCAGCAGTACCCAGGGTTACATATTTGGGAACATAATACCTAACATCAATAATGAAACAATAGTAATAATGGTCGTAGTAATACTCCAGGCAAAACTATTGCTACTGTCTGTAACACAGCCGGTAATACTACCAATATTAGTGATAGCAATAGCATTACTTCTGATAACACTGATAGCACCACTGATAACACTCATAACCCCCAGGCACCAGGTACTGACCAACGGTACGGTAGTGATATGGGCGGCCACCCTGGGAGACGAGGGCGTGTACAGGTGTGAGGGCGTGCACCCCTACCGCGCCCATCGTGCCTCCTACGCTGCCTCCCTCACTCTGGCTTGTACGTATCTGCTAGGATAATCCTCGCCTGACCTATGTGTGCATGACTTTAATATTGATGAATTTATCAATAGAAATTGATATAATCCGAAAAACAAAAAACATTATGAAGCAACTTTACCAGTTTTCTAATCCCTAATAGCAGCTTCCTCAGTGTACATATATTCTGAGACATGACAGTAAAAGGTGTTAATGTTGTATGTTTATGAGAAGCAAGAAGGTTACCACACCACACATTGGGTATCTTATATGACGGGACAAGTGACACTCACTAGTACAGTATTATATTGTCCTCGCCAGACCTGGACACCCACTCGCCGCCCGTGCTAGAGCCTGACGCCACTATCCGCAACACACACGTCGTGGGCCTGGGCGGCCGCCTACGGGTCGTCTGCCTGCCGCCTGCCGGCCTTCCACACCCCCAGGTGTCCTGGGAGACACCTCATCTGCTGGAGGATTCCTCCTTCAGGGTGGAGGGTGCGGCGCTTCTGGTGGAGGATGCCACTTTTGCCCAGGCTGGCAACTACACCTGTGTAGCCTCCAACCTTGCCGGCAACACCTCCGTTTCTCTCCAGCTGGTCGTGACACGTGAGTACTGGTGGTGATGGTGATGTTGGTGATGGTTATACATGAGTCTTGGTGGGGGAGGAGGTGGAAAATGGGGAGGAGGTAGACTATAGTAGTGATCTTTGCTTCTTGATGCTGGTGGGAAGGGAGTGAGGGAGGGAAGGACAGTGGGAGGAGGAGGGATAAAGAGAGGGAGGAAGGGAAGGAAAGAGGGTGGGAGAATGTAAGGTGGAAAGGAGAGATGAGGCAGACAGAGGTGATGGTAGGGGGAGGACAATGAGGATACATTAATGTATACTATGATACATTACTGTATACTTCTCCCATACTGTGATACGTCTCCATGAATCATAAACACAGACTGATACGTGCAGATGTCTACAGGTAAGCCGGAGGCGCAGTTGGTGACGTCGAGAGTGTCTGTGCTGGAGGAAGAGACTGCTCGCCTTGAGTGCCGCGTTGATGCTTCCCCCAGGCCCTTCACCAACGTTTCCTGGATCCGCAACAACAACCCGGTACTGTCCTGCTTCTCCTTCCTTGATTTTCCTTGAGAGAGAGAGAGAGAGAGAGAGAGAGAGAGAGAGAGAGTCTGGTGGCTCGTAGTTGGTATTGCCTGGGAAAATGTATTGGGGTATGATTTTTTTTTAAGTGGAAAGTGTGGCCGAGTACAGTGGCAGCATAGGAGGGTGGGCTGGGAGTCCCACAGCAACGGTGTGATGTCTATTGGTAGTGATGCCAAGCATCTGGTACTAGCAGTTTATGCACTTAGGGAACCGCAGTCTGTTTCCTGGGTTAATGGTAGCCCTGGAGGGTTGTATAACCCAGAGGTGGAAAGACTCCCAAGAAAGGTTGCTGAGGGAGCAGGCAAATGTTGGGCGAGTAATTGGTGATGACTATTCTATGAGCTTTTCATATGGAAGGGAAGTCATGCTGGTAGATACCACCCCGAAAAGTCTTTACCGTGTTGAGTGCCTCCCTTGTGATCTGATGGTCCCTGGAGATGAAGAGGTGTGGTTGGGTCTCAGGGTATTTAGGGGAAATGGTTATCTATGTAGTGGGTGAACTGTGAAGCACCATAGGTGGTTAGCTACAACCATACAGTTGTTGATACACATATTTACCGGTGCTCTGCCGTGGCTATTGACAGTATAATCCTTTACTCCACTGTACTCATATAAGTCACCATTCTCATCCGTGATGCGCGGCTCTCCAACCCTCGCGTTGAAATCTCCGATTGCGATCACTTTCCCGGGTCCCACAGTGTGCGCAGCAAGTGCACCGTAGTGTGATGGCTGGTAATAGAGTGAATCCTCTGGAGGTATGTACACGCCACCTAGCTTGAGGCTCGGTGACCTTTACATCACCACCCAGACCTGGCCTTCAGTATAGGTGTGTACATAAGAGATGTTTTCTGATAATTTGCAGCTATCAAACATCACTACTCCTCCTCTCTGATGGCCTTCCTTTGATACATTGGTATAAACATTAAATCCGGGTATATTCAGATACCTTTTTGTCTGGAGGCGATGCATTTTACAGGGAAGCTGAGGTACAAAAATCTTTTTAACCGTCAGAGGTGTGCAGCTATTAAACAGCAGGTTGAGCTCTATGCAGCTGGAAGCATCTTGGCTCCCGTATTTGAAGTGTGGTGCTCCTCGGTTTTTGTCTTTTGGTCCAGTTGGGGTACAACGGTAGTTCCAGGTCAGAAGAACATTCCCATTTTATATTAATAGGATCATTCCAACCTTTGTGAGAGAAGAACTGCCTGTTGGGCGTTTTCTCTTGAAGAGCAGAAGCATCCTCATGCAGGGTGGAGATGAGGGTGGACTGAAATCAAAAGCCGAGCAACCTGCCGAGATATCACTGATTTAGCATGACGTAAGTACACGGGTGGGGCCCTTCGCCTGAGGCTAGCTGAAGATGTTTCTTTTGGCAGATCTTGATTGGCAGAGAGAGGAATCTGGTGAGGTTAGCCATATACTAGGAAGGGGTTAAGCTTTTAAGTGCTGGCACTGCATATTATCTATTAACTAAAGCAGCTATACAATATCCAAATCACAAGATAATACTCCTGTTACCTGTCGCCCATCATGGGTATGGCTGAAGAATAATGAGCGAGTGGGGAGACACCTGGGCAGGAATGTTAAGTCTCATACTAGTTGGTGAGTAGGACCATTTTCACCTTAGATAACTCTTTCCTTAAAGGACATAGATGTCCGAGTTAGAAGGGCATATATCTCTAGCTGCAGCCAGGATCAGTCAGAGGGAACATTGAGAGATTCATTCGTAATTGATCATTGACACTAGATAGTGTACTGGCATTGCATCTTACACAGATGGTTAATGGACACACGTACACTCCTAGTCTCACCCACAACACCGCAGGAGCTGCAGCAGCCATTTTCGGTGCTGCCCGTGCGTGCGTGCGTGCGCGCTGGCTCGATTCTTCACTTTTATTTACTTAATATTATACCCGTATGTCTGTGTACATGAAATTCAAAGCTTCAGTGAGTGTAGTTGTTAACCTCATTAACAAGTCACAGAGTCAAGAAGATTTCCCCTTTTTACAGGTAAGTGTTGATGACTATCGCGTGATGGTGACAGGGATGGAGGACGAGATGACGGAGGGGGTGTCGGTGTTGAGGATCAGGTGGGTCCGCCTGCAGGATGAGGGACTGTATGCCTGTGTTGTCATTACTGCCGGGCACCCCCCACTCCAGACCCCACCTATCAAACTTACCGTCACAGGTAAGATATCGCCGCTGGGGTCATGGGATTCTATAAAATCATTAGTGGAGCAAACTCAGTACAGTATGTTACAGGTGAAGGTAATAATTTTTTTATAACTTTTTTCTGTTGTAGTTACACATAATAGGGCTTTGGTAAATTGGGTTATGACAGTCATGCTAACCTTGTGTTGACACAGGATTTACTGTTGCAGTTGCATTTCGAGCAAATCTGCTTATGAAGTACATAATGTATTAGGATGCATTATAGATTAACCGTATTAAGAAATCCTTTGGACAAGAAATAAATTTGAGAAGACAAAGGGTTATAGAAAACAACGAGTTTCATGGGTAACTCTGTTTCCTTGTCCCACATCAGAAAGGCTCAAGTTCGCCCCACTGCCTCATGACGTCCGGGTGGAGGTAGGGGCCAATATCAGTATTCCTTGTGAGGCACGAGGCGCTGACTCCCCCATCATCACCTGGCATCATGTCTCTGCAAATAAGGTGAGTCCAGTGTCATCTTTTGGCAGTGAATCTCCTGATATGAGGTGAACCTTTCTCATAAGCTACTACTATGTTACTCAGTCAGGCAAGTCACCTACCTATGTTAACCAAATTTCTTCTTTGCATAATTGTCTTGGTTTCTTCTGATAATAACAAAAATATATATTTTTTTTAAATTCGGTTTCATTATTGTAAAGTTTTGTGATAAAGGTGGGACAGGGAACAGTAGAGTACAGTACTGTATAATCCTTCTAAATTTATTGAAACTCCAGGTACAACCTCATGTGTCTCATATTTCCAGTGACTGAAGTTCAACAGTATGCAATTTCTTTAATTATACTGTATACCACCTCTCCCCCCATTTTCCGTTTTTAAGTGCCTCATGAAGCGTGTGCCACAAGGATTTGCATTCTGAATGAGTTGCTTAATTTTTTTGTTTTCTTTCTTTTTCAGGCTATTCACAGACACTTTTTAATGTAGAAAGCTGAAATTTGGGCACAATAGTCACCATTTTTTTTTTTACATCTTGTTCATGGTCTGGCAGGAGGCTCGATACATTGAAAATACTATGACTTGTTTATTTTCATTTTATATATTAGTTGGTCTCACTTTTGTTAAACTACTTTGTGTGTGTGTGTCGCCCGCAGCTGGTGGATGTGGGGAAGAAGGAGAACATGCTGAGTGTTGATGGAAGGCTGGAGGTGGCAGGGGCCGAGCTGAAGGACAGTGGGCAGTATATGTGTGTGGCTGCTTCCATCCAGGGCTCCATCAACACCACCATCTCTCTCACTGTCATCGGTAAAGACAATACAGTATTGTTAACTTCATGAAATCTTGTTACCAGTCTATCTATCTATCTATCTCCAGCTTTTATTAGTTTATTAGTTTTAGGTTTATCTCTAAATCATTCAATATATATTTATGGCTTATTTATCTATCAGTCTTACAAACCATATGCATCTGTGATACAATGTTCCTTCGCTCACCTGAGATGCTTCATCAGTCACTTTCACAAATGCATGAAACACTGACCAGTAACCTCTTCCTCTTCACTTCTCCGTGATAAAGGCTGAGCCAACACTTTTAACACTTGTTGATGAACCCTGCACGCTGTTGCTGTAAAGTGCAGCAGCCACCACTTTACACCGAGTAATAAAGTAATTGTGTGGAAATCACGAGGGTCTCTATTTCACCCTAGTGAATACAAACAAGGAGGAATTGGAGAGGTGCACGCAGGGGAGCACTTGAAAGGTGGTCTAGGTGAATGTCGAGGAAGTGTGACAGACTACCAGAATTAGTGTGGAACAACTACAGTACAGTATATTGTTTGGAAAATAAGATTTTCCTTGTTGCACTAAGTTTTCTGACATCTTGCTCCAATTCTTTACCACACTTTCACCTACATTTAATACAATGTTGTGACTCAACTAGGTGAAGGTGAGGTTTTTACAGTAATTCAACACACGAGTCACCTCTGCCTCCCTGATCTCACTGCACACTTTGTAATACTGTCATTATTCGTTTATTTTATGAATTCAAATGACTTGTATTTTTATCATTAGAACTGTTTTAATGTTGCAAAACATTCTTTCAATTGAAAACATTTCATTACATATTTGATGAGGAAATGTTTTCTTTTCATGAAAATTAGCCAATTTAAAGTTAAATTTTCCTCAAGAAGGGTTTTGAACACAACATAAATCCATACATGAACTCTGCTACAATAGTCAATACCTAGGACGCTGATTCATCGTGTGAGTAAAGTTGTTGTGGTGTGCAGAGAGCCCCGTGCTGGAGTGGGTGACTCAGGGCCCAGTGCAGGTGGACAAGGGTGGTACGCTGGTGCTGGAGTGCCATGCCAGGGGCAGCCCAAGACCCTCCATCCACTGGGACTACAACCACACCACCAATGCCTTAGACCTCGAGAGGTGAGTAACTTTTCCAATAGCGTTGACCAAGTTTTCTGATAACATCAAATTTAGTTTCATTATTCTGTCATGCCATTGTTTATTCCATTATGGTCGTCTCCTAGTTTTAATTCCCACCATGACTATAAAAATTGGAGGTGTTAGTCTCATACTTCACAACCACCATAACACTGCTTCCTTAATTTCATCCTCCCATAACTCATACCATGGTGTCATTCTCCGGTTCATATCATCTCACGCCTCTACTACCATTATACCATGATGCTATTCTCATGGTTCATATCCCGTGCCTCTACTACCATAAATTACTCCTACTATACTTAACCTCCCTTGTGTCAGTCACTCACTACCTGTTAACAAGGTGTCCATTCCCCAGGGTGGAAGTGCATGGTAACGGGACGCTGCAGTTGACAGGAGTACGACAGGAAGATGGTGGTGTGTATGGCTGCACTGCTGGTAACATGGGTGGCCTCGTCAGGGCTGAGATCTCCGTCACCATCACAGGTCTGGGATTATTACCATGAGTCTTTAGGATTTATTACATAAGAACATAAGGAGAAAAGAATGAAGGAAGACACAGTATGGTTATTGGCATGCACAAGTCAGCCCAAATCACTCGTATATTTGTTCAACCTAAATTTGAAAATTTCCAGCGAATTCAAATCAATAATGGTGTTTGATAACTTGTCCCAGTTGGATAGTTTAAGTGACATAGTTTATATTACCTTTATTTAACCTCATCTTCCAGTTATACACTTTGATCATATTGTCCCTCCCTGTATGTTTCTTGATAGAATGCAAATTCAGTTTTCTTAATCTGTCTCTATATATAATGCTCCTAATGCCCAGGATTAACTTTCATATCCTTGTATGAATGCTTTCCAGGGAACCAATATCTGTTCTATAGTACTATGGACAAAACTGAACCACATAATCCAAGTGAGATCACACATACATGACATATAAAAGGTACCCGTAGTTTAGGAATAAACTTGTTTGTCGTTTTACCAAAACTCCTTGATATCAACCCTAGTAGCTTGTTCACCTTGTTTTAAGCATAACACATTGTTGTTTAGGTTTTAGGTTCCAATTTATCATTACCGCTAAATCATTCGCGTAATCGGACTTCTCTATAGCTACGTTGTTCACTTGAGAGTTTTTCCATTTCTGTTCCCTAGATTAAGAACTTTACATTTTTCTACATTAAATTGTGTCTGCCATTTTTCAGTCCACACTAAAAGTTTATTCAGGTCTGACTGTAAATTTATGGAGTCACCAGATTTAATTACCGTATATGCTCTATTTTTTTTTCATTAGGAAAAATTTACTGGTGTTACTGTCAATGCCTATACTGTATCTATATAGTTATTGTATTGTATATAATTAATAGTAATGGTCCAAATACTGAGCCTTGGGGGATGCCACTCATGACATTACCCAGTTGGATTTAGTGCCATTAATGATGTCTCTGTTCTCTGTCTGTTAACCATGCCGAAATCCAATACTATAGAATTTCCCCTCCAATACCATGAGCCTCCACTTTACGTATTAGTCTTTTGTGAGGGGCCCTGTTAAAGGCTTTGTTATAGTTGAGGCATATCACATCATAGTCATGTCCATCGTCCACAGACTTGAAAATGCTTGAAAAGAATGATTTTATATTTGTCAGACATGAACACTCTCAGGTAAAGCCATGCTAAGAAAGTGATAAGTAGCTGAGTGATACAGTAGACTTTTGAACCTGAATCTGAATCTTAATTTTCTTTGAATTACCAGGGTATCCAAAAATGATCAACCTACTTATATGTTTAAAGACAGTTGTAACACAGAGAAGCAGGAGACATTTGACAGTCTTTAAAAATAATATATCTACTCATAATTGTTTCATAGTTTAAATTAAAATTAGGAAGAAATATTTGCTATCGTAAAAAAAACACTTTTGTTATAGTTTTTCTGTGTAAAACTGATTTAGCTCAGAGTGTTACCTCCAGTAATACTGAACACCATGAATCATGAGTTCACATGTTCAGGAAGATATCAATAAATTAGGATTGTAATTATGACTTAAAATTTAGTAAACACATAATGCTAAAGATATCATCCTCAGGGGAGAGTTCACAGCTGCTGGGGCGCACTGTGGGCGTGGCTGTGGGCGGTGCGGCAGCCTATATGGCCTTGGTGGGCGCCATGCTTATATACTGCAGACAGCGGCGACAGAGGCTGAAGCACACCCCTCAACACATCCGAGGTACTGGTGCATGTGTAGTAGTAAGGCTTAATGATGCATGTATACAGGGGGTCCCTGACTTATGAACGTTAGACTTACAAATGCCCTTTTATACAAATGGGGTTAAACTTGAAATTTCTACAGTTGTACTTTATTTACCTGTTGACTTATTTTTTTCTTTCACTTACTGTATTTTGTCATTCTACTTCTTCTTTTATCTTAAATTAAGTGATTTTAGATGTATATAAGGACTTGGGCTATGATATAGTGGGATTTTAAACGTTTTGTAGGTACGGTATGCACATGTGTTCCGACTTGCACGCAAATCCAACTTAAGAACGTCCTCAGGACTGGAACCCGTTTGTAACCCGGGGACCCTCTGTACAAACAGTGATAAGAGATAAAGTTATATGTATACTAACAGTAAAGTAATAGAGATAAAGGTGCATGTATACTAACAGTAATAAGAGCTAACTGTGTGTATGCTGACAGTAATAAGAGATAGAGGTACATGTATACTAACAGTAATAAGAGCTAACTGTATGCTGACAAACATGTATACTAACAGTAATCAAAAATGTTATTAATATTAATGTCTATTTCAGGGTTTTCTGGGATGCTGATTTCTATAACATAAATAACGAGGTCCAAAATGACTGTTGTATGGCTCTATTTGCCAAAACAGGAGGAATAACCACCCAAATTATGTTATTATATACAATTTGGTTAAGTTGCTGGGGCATAAGTACCCTTTTCATTTGTACATATAAAAAATGTTCACCTAATGTCTTGAAATGCAAAATGTGATACCTCTAATACACTCAAATGTGAAATGTGATTGTGATATAATTGTGATGTAATGTGAGTAATGTATGTGATATAATACGTTTATATGCGCATTTTTATATTCTTTTTCTGTTGGTAATACAACTATTTTTATGTAGATATGAAGAATCTACAGGTACCTTCTGGATGGAGGGTTTAGTGGCTCATTGAGTGGTAAAAAGCATACCAAGATATCAATGGATCAAATCATTGAAATGATAATCAATAGATTCTCTAAGGAAACAGGTAGTCTAACAGGAAAAACTGAAAATATTGGTGGCAGTGAACACAGGATGTGAGTAAATCATTATACGGCAGCCCTAAAACAGCACCGAAAAGACAAAGTCAAGAAACCCACAAAATTTAAGCATGTGGAGCTTGGATCAAAGCAAGTGCAAGAGGATGAGGCTGCTGTAGAGAGGATATTAGCAGGATTAAATATTGTGCTGTGCTACATGAGTACCTGATCTTTGGTCCCCAACTCAGCCACTCATACATACCCGGTATATGAACTGGGCTATTAGCACTTTGAAGAAATTATTAGAAATGTCAATACCACTAAAGAGAGTGGGAACATGGCAAGAGAAGAGTTAATTCAGAGAATAATAATTAATAATAATTATAGTGCAGCCTTCTACAAGTGTGTCTTAGCAAGAAAGAACTCCTGAACAAACACTAGATGTATCAGCAGCTTCAGACACAGAACTTTCAAAGCATACCATTCAATATAGCGATCCATAAAAAACAGAAGGTCTTTACATTTGACAAAATCACAGAAAAAGGAAGAAAGTGTCAATAGTTGAAGATTAAGGCAAGTCATTTGTTGCAATTCTTGCAGAATATGATGGAAAAAGCTAGATCTACGCTATATAGTAGATTGGCCAATTACAAGTAAACCACGGTTGATTTGTAATGAGCTTAGTGTCCATAGAGCTTCAACAAAATCTTTGTTCAGAAATAATCTGCAGTTCCTTCGTCCAACACCATCTACACTCATTGCTCCAATGGATATAGATGCAGTATAGTTGATGCTTCCTATATTTGTATCCTAGGCAAATAGGATTGTGGGGCATCTGAAAACTCAACTAGGTACAACTTTTCATCTTGTATTTGATGATTATAGATCAGAAGAGGGACATCTCTATTTGTGTAAAGGTCATCAGGACACGACTACAAAATGACTAATTGCAGACTTTACCCAAAAGTTACCAAAGATGCAATACTGGAATGACTAATTCACAAATGATGTCACTAAGCTACAGATTACACACCTGCTTACAGTTTATGTATTATCCAGAAAGACAGATATTTGTAGATATATCTATGTCACCAAAGATAACCGTTGTTTCTTTTTGTCAGCTGATGTGCCTCTTCCCCCTGTGGAGGTTCCTGAGCTCCATTCTCTTCATAGAGAAGCAGGCCCAGGATTAGCACTTCATGCAGTTTATGCTTCACCCAGACATGCAGGTGTGTGTGTCGTGCCAGAAAAACTGATGTTTATATACGCTTGCATTTTTGTTGCTGCCAAGTGTGATTGTAATCTATATTTCAGTCAGGGGACTATGACATCTAAGGAAGGAATAAGATGTCAAAATGTCAAGTCCCTTGCAGAACATCTAAGCAATACACTTTATAGAGGTCTTCCTGCTTTCCATGTCTTGGCTGGAAGCTACTTCACACTCCCTTTCTATGTTTCAAGAAGATGCAGGCTAATGTGGACACTATCTCGCTACTGTCAAGTCTAAGAGTCTACTGAAGTCGATATGAATGAGGTCTCAAACTTTGTTCTTCGTGTTATATATAACAGACCAAAGAAGAAGATACCTAGTGGCAGACGTTATACCATGCTCTTTTCATGGAAAGGAAAGAAGAAAAGGTACACCTAACTGAAGAGGCTACCTCTAGATGCAAAATCTCTTAAAGTGTGCTATTCAGCTAGTCAATCTTGTTGTGCATGGAATGGTTAATTGTCTGAACCAGTCATACAGGCAATTGGATGTACTACAGTATGGCTGGAAAATTGAAGATGGTATTCTTGAACCCATTTGGTATGAAGGGGGATGCACTTCTTATCGGTGAAGAACTCGTTAAAATTCTACCTGCTCCGCTGTCTTATTCACCTCTAAACTCCCTGATATTCCAGTAAATGATACCCTAGAAAATATCCCAGATAAGCTTATTGGATTCGAATTTGTTGATGATGATACAGAATCAGATGAAGACTTTTGTGTTCCACTGAGTGAGAACAACTCAGAAAAGGACGAGTGACTTGTGAACAATCGTACTGCTTTACACTTTCAGTTGAAACATCGCTGTGTTTAATTATGGTAATGTTTAAAGTTATATTTTTATAACATTTGGCATGTTTTGTTTCCAGTTAATACAAAGTCATATTAAATTTGCTGTGTCATATTATGTATGACTTCTAAAAATACTATACCTTATTAAAATCGGGGAATAGATAAATAAATTACATTTTATCACTGTTGCATTCACAAAATAAATTTAATTTTGGTGGTTATTCTTCCTGTTTTGGCAGATAGAGTCATACAAGTCATTTTGGACTTCAATATGTACGTATGTTACAGAAATCAGCATACCAGAAAACCTTAAAATAGACATTTACGTATGTTATTAAAATCTTGGATTATTGTGACAAGTAATGACTTTTCCCTTCAGAGTTTGTACAAGTTTTGGAGAGGCCAAAACACAATGTTTGGCACCTTTTATATAAAATGGTCAGCACCACTGCATTCAGCAGTTCAAACTGTACTAAGATAATTTTCAAACATAAAATGAATACCATTTCCCTAATGGGCAGATATCCAAGACCAATTATATCAGGTGTTAGGAGCCATAGTAATATGGTACTGTGCTGTACATCACTACTTCTCTCAGCCTTTTAAGCTAAGAAGCTGAAATTTGGACACAATAGTGACCAAGAGCTTTGATTTCTTTTAACTCTTTTGTTCTTGGTATACTTTTATCCTCTTTGTCACTGATCGGCTCATTAGCCACTTGGGCAGTCGGTCACATCTCTGATACACACTGTTGGCAGATGCTGGGCATGCACTGGCTCCTGTTGTATGGCACAGGGGACTGTGTATGTTGTTCATGGCCTGGGGTGGGGGGGGTGCTGATGTACAGTGAATGTAGCTCTACTTGTGAAAAGTTTTAAAGTTACAAGTACTGTACTGTATAATTGAGGTTATCAAGGACAAATTAAAAGTTTAGTATTGATTAAATAAGTGTCAAATTTTAATTGTTTTCTCAGTTAACTGTCAAAGTTTCAACTTTGCTTTTATATTCGCATTATATTTAGAGAGATAGTTAAATGTAGCTGTAACTGATGTATTGTTTAGTTCACCATAATCAAAAAAAATTTTTAATGAGGTAATGTTTGTACTGTAATAGATTATCATCACACTCAGTTCACTGGTCACATAACAATAATTATATTTTAAGGTGATGGGAACGAAGAAGCTCAGAACCCCGAGGAGCAGGAGAAGCTGGTGTACTCTGCCCCGCCGGGAGGTTCTGGGGACCAGGACACCCGGGATGTGGGTACGGGCACCACCATAACAGGCAGCAGGATGGATACCTCGTGCCAGGTACAGCTCTCCCAGGTGTCCACACACACCTTGGGTACCTCCACACACTTGGGGCTGTCCCAGGCATCCACCAGGACCTTAGGAGGATCATCCATTTCCACTCAACACTCATCTCCGCTACAGCCTAATTCTTCTCCTTCAGCGCAGAGTGCCATTCACGCTGGTCCTAGCGAGAATATGTATGTTAAACCCGAGTCTAACCATGCAGGCAACCCACTGAGCCATGATAACTCTATTATACAGAGGGAAAATCTTCAGGTGCTTCTTACTTTAGGTTGGTATACGGGTATTGTTGTTTTTTTACCATATTAAGACTTCAAACTGTGCACAGACAAAAGCATAAGACTGTAATAATGACATCTTATTCATAAATAAAATACCGCTGTACACTGTAGTAATTAAACACGTTTCAGAGTTACCTGTACATTATTGCTTTATTTCTTATAGAATCACAGAAGAGAAATTAAGCAAAATTTTATATTTTAAATGTCGTAAGTTAGTTGCTGCTCGAGGCTCTTTTGTGACAGAAGTGTTTACTGTTATACTCAGCATTTGTTGTGTGGTGTCACTCAGACTGGGGTACAGTAAACATCCTCAGGTCTTACAGTATCCCATAGATGTGTTCCATAAAAACTCTATACAGGCTGTAGCTCACATTCGCTGTACTGTAAATTAATTCATATTTAGTACAAACATTAAGTATCATGGCACTTGATGCACATAAAAAAAAAAATCAGATAAAAATAGTGATTTGGCAGCCATTGTTCATTTGTTGTATTTAACTAATGTATTTTACAACCACCAGGTCACAGCAGGAAGGATGTACTGTACTTCCCTGTCTCTTCATTATTTTTTGTAGTTTTATTTTTTGCCTGTCTTTGTACCTACTCAGTGATTCGTCATTCTATTCACACATTTGAATTCATACTGTGCAATCATTATTTTTTTCAAGATTTGTCAAGTACAGTATTGTTATTGAGTCTTTGCTGCTCAAGAGGCAGAGTCAATAGCAAGACTATTGTGTGTATGTGAAAGAGAGAGAGATCAGAGTACAGTCAGGAGCAACACTCATGCGACACTTTCTCCCTGCATATTCACTCTGATAACGACTGTGGAATCTGCAATATGCAGAGAGGTTTTTACATTACTCTAGTTACCTCTAAACTTGGTTGATGAGTCTGGTGGAGGAGAGGCAGATGGAACTAAAATATGAGGGGAAGTGTGTTGCATAACTATTGCATGTAACTGTACAAAGACATAAACAATAGATGATTAATTTGATAGTGATGTATGATGACATTGCCCTTCAAACACAATACTGTACTGTACAGTATTAAGGTGTTTCAACAGCACCATTATCTTGCTCTTGGACTTCAGTGAGTGGTTCTCCCCCTCAGGTCGTGGAGAGTTTGGTGATGTACAGTTAGCAAGGCTGAGGACCTCCTCAGAGGAGTGTGACGGGGAGGACGCACCTCCTGACCCGGAGGCTCTCGTCATGGTCAAGGTAACATTACTGAGTAGTTTCTAAAAGGGTTATAAAGAATAATAATTTTATATGATAATTTAGTCTCTGGGATTTTCCTTATAACAATGCATCTAAATTCATTACTTTTGTGTTCTGGTGGCAGGTGGTGAGCACGAGAGACGAGGCACTACTGGCGGAGGTGTGTAGAGAGGCAGCAATGTTTGGTGGACCTTCACACATCAATGTGGTCACCACCCTTGGTCTTTGCACCTCCCACACACCTCACCTCCTCGTCACACAATACACTGACTGGGTAGGTCATGTTACTTTGTCAGAATTAGTACATTCTTATGCTGGGATTTATCGGTTTAGTGAGATTCTAACAGCTCGCATAATCACTCATTGGTAAAGTTGCCCCGAAAGTATTTTGACTCCTTTAAAAATGTTGAGTTCATGTTAAGAAACTTGGCAATGTTATGAGTGAAGTCCTTAACATAATGCCATAAAACTATACACTAGGAGAGTACTACAGGTACATAATAGCATTTTCTTTGATTTTATTTAATGAGCAAAAATTAATTTTTGTTATGGCCAAACTAGGTGTTAGCATGAACGTAGATATAAACGTTGCTCTCACATAGGAACGTGACTGTTTCCAGAACCTCCACATATCCGTACTAGTAATTGCTCACTCATCCAACAGTGGGTCACACCCCCAGTCCTGGTGACCTCTATCCACACCAATAATCCTGTCATCACACCTCGTTTTCATCATGTTTTGCTCGTCATACTTAAAGATTGTAAACATTCATTATTTAGTGATGTATCAACAACTAGAAAGAATAACTTTTCTTTGGACTCTTAAGATGATAACTCGTCTATCTTGTCTTAATTATATTTCCCTTCTGTTAATTTTATTTGTTTCGTTGTCTCGCTCTCTCCATCCTCTCTTCTCTAATAAGGTTATGAAGTCATATTGTCTTCTTGTGCATTATTTACCCTCATTCAGAATTTTACTACTTACACTCACGCGTCGGGCACTAGAGTAGCGGGTGTATTGTGTAGGGTTGTCATTGTGACTCACAGTTCCGGTAGTCTTGTGCTCTGGTGTGTGATGTTTCTTGACTCTTATGTTGTTGTTCACAGGTTAAACAAAGCAGTTTGACTTCATCTTTGTTTTTGTTAAAATGCAAAGAAAGCAGAACTAAACTAACACTATCCTGCCTTAAATTAATCATATGTCGTGTAAAATATGCAATCCAATTGATCAACTGGTTGACAGTAATTACGAGGAGCCAAATTAGCCTTTCATAAAACATGTAGATTAGTAATGACAAAACCAGTAATTTAGCAGTAATTTTAGCATGTTTTGAATAAAAAAAATGTACTTTCATATATGTTAAAACCTCAGTGTTAATGTACGAAAAATGTATACGTTTCATATTATTTTGTGCGTGTACAGTACTGTACAGGGTATTTAGTTATTTTGTAACTTTATTTTTCTCTTATAAAAGTGATCTACTGTACTGTATATGGTTAAATATATAAAAAATAATCATGTTCAACTTTTTTTTAAAATCTTTTACTTTATAATACAGTATACAGTACAATGTACACTATTGCCCCAGAATAATGAGGAATTGTATAGTTGCCAGATATTACCATCTGACAAAAAATGAGTTGTATGGTATCAAAGTACTTTTAGGACAACTGTTTAGTCACCCACAAACGTCCTGTTGCCTCTAACCTCTGAACCACGAACCGTGAGATTCAGATTTGTGAACCCAAAGCAATAAACAGTAATGCATTATTCAGTCCATAAATGCTTTGAATCTGAATCTCAGAGTTCATGGTTCAGGAGAAGAGAGGAAAGGACCTTTGTGGGTGACTGTACATAAACTGGGTCACAGCGCAAAGCCTCAGGACTTAAGAATATGAAATCTTATAAATCCTATATTGTTTTTTGTTTGTTTTGTTTGATAACTTGCACAACAGTTTATCATTACCTCAGACTGGCTGTTCATGTACTGTCATGTCATCCCTCCCATAGTACAACTTGGAGTTGTGTAAAGGTCATTATATTTACAGTCTCACATATACACTTAGTATCTTATATTTATGAAGAACTGAACCAAGATTATAATTTGTGAATTGTTTCTTCACAGGGTGACATGAAGCAGTTCCTGTTAGCAACAAGGAAGGAGTCACCTCGACCCCTGGGCAGCCTTCGACCACCACCTCTCACACACACCCAGTGCCTCAATCTCTCACTACAGGTTTGACTCTCACATGATTAGCGACTTATAGATATTTTTATAACATAATATATGAGATATAATAAAGGTGAGTGGTATTATACACTATAGATTAATATATTTTATCTCGCCAACTTTACTATTCCCCCTGGTGCAGGTAGCTGAGGGTCTGGAGTACCTGAGTGGTCGGCGACACACCCATAGGGACGTGGCAGCCCGTAACTGTCTCATAACGTCAACACTACAGGTTAAGCTAGCCTCCCCAGCCCTCACCCGTGATGCATACGCTGCTGAGTACTGCACCTACAGGAACCAGGTACTGATAATGGAGAATTACTAAAAGGCAAACAGTTTCTGTGTTTAGTTTTTGTTGAATTGAGGGATTTAGTTTATGATACATGGTGACCAAAGAGCTGAGGGCTAGACCATGTTGTGGTGAGGAAGGTCACAGTCCTTGGTCTGCCAATATTATCTTTAGGTAATAAGAGTCTATGAAGTGGCAGACAACACACTGCCAGTTATTGTACAGTAATTACCAAAAAATGTGGCTCTCTTGATCTTTTCTTTCTCTCCAAGTTCTTCTCAACCATCTTCCTTTTTCTACTTAGCTATTCTCATTTGCTCTATCATATATAATTATTAAGAGACTCACATTTTTATATCTCGATACTGTACTGTAGTGTATTAAGTAGTGTAGGCAGATTAGCCGCTTTGTTATTACTGCACACAATCATGCCAAATTGAAGACTTTCTCTGACAAATGGTTTGGGCTTACATACTGAGTGTGTGAAAATACACATTTGGTTTTAATTAATTCACCTGAACCTGAGAATATAACTTACATATTCATAGGTGCTGCCAGTAAGATGGCTGGCACAAGAGGCTCTGATGGAGGAGGAATACAGCATGAAGAGCTCAGTGTTTTCATGGGCGTGGCTGGTGTGGGAGGTGCTTACTCAGGCAGCAATACCACACTCCCATCTCTCCGATCACCAGGTATGACATTCTCTGTATCTAAACATACTAATCTGCAATCTCTGAACATACAGTGACATTATCCCCCAGACTTATACCTCTTTCAGGTATACTTTCTTCCCCTCTCTTACTACTCCCTCTGTAAAAAATTATTAAACAATATTGACATTACACATCACTGTCATAATTCTGCTTTCACTGGGGTCAGTTTCCCTCATCCTGATAAAACTTTAATACATGCATCACTATTCCTATGTAATCTCCAGAGAACAGTCAGCAACTAACTTCTTACGTTGTCTATGCTTCCCACACCACTTCTCTTCTGTCTGCTCTATCTTGTACATTTACTAAATCTATGAATGCCTCAAGTTAAGTCTTCCCCTCCAGAATATTTTCACTCGTGTTATGCTGTTAAAAAAAATGTGATTTATACATCATTTTCCTCTCCTGAACTCACACTTCTTCTCCCCTAATTAACTCTTATTTTGCTACAATTCTCTCAGTAACAACCACCTGATATATTCACTGATACAATATAATCGACAAATTTACTCCCTTCTAACTTTTAAGATTTCCATATGGTCAGACACTCCTGTGCTGCCCCATCATAATTCATTCACACCAGTCAATATTCTTTTCATTCTTCTATCTAATATCAATCCTCTCTTCCTTCCCATTCATTCTGGATTCTCGAAATTTCCCCTTAATCCCCTCCACATCCTTGTCTCTGACTCTTGCATTTATATCGAGAATAATTTTAGTCTATCACTCATACTAAAGCTTTCAATACAGTTATTCAAATCTTTCTAAAAACTTCTCTCTTTCTTCCTTGCTCTTCTCATCCCACAGTGCAAATGCACTTATTATTATCTAGCTTTCTTTTCTTGCCATCATTTTACTTTTAGTTTAACCTTTTACCATTAATTATCTCTGGTGCTATATGAACTTGCCTGTTATGACACTAAGATAATATTCATAATCTTTCATTCATTTCTTAATTTACATCTGATCCATGATGCTGTCACATAATTCCATATTTCATCATTCACCAACATTGCTACACTTTCGTTCACCCTCACTCTCTGTTACTCTTGACTTTACTCCCTTCACTTGTCCCCAGCTTACTTCTCATATGCCCTTCAACTTTTTTTTTCATAAGACAAGAAGACTCAGATTTACATCAATCATCACATGTACAGTCACCTGCAGGAGATTTGTAGAATCAGAAATATGATGGTGTGTACAGTATAAGTATATGGAATTAGTTATGAAGATGTATTCCAAAGGCTAAAAACTACTGTAACTGAAGATGTGCAATGTCGTGTTGAATGTAATTTATGTATAAGAAAAACTTGATATGTTTTAGGTAATTGCCAGTTCAGAGCGGGGAGAGCTGGAGTGTACGGCACCTCCCAGGACGCCGGCTGACCTAGAGAGCCTCCTTGCTGGGTGCTGGCAGCTGTCTCCTAAGGCCCGCCCATCTATACACACTGTGGTTGACACCCTCAAGGCCATGACGTGATCCCCTGCCGCGCTCTACACAGATTAGTATTACATTCTGGAGTGACACTAACATTGTGTGGTAGTACTAAAACCCTGCACACTGACCAGTAGCACTAAACCTTTCACAGTGTAAACAACTTAAGCCTTTAACACAGTCTAATGTGTAGTAAAACCCCTGAATAACGGACTGTATGCGAGAGAGCCTTTATGTGAATGGGGAAATTTCATTACATGTACTCCAAATAATTGTATTATATCAAAATGAAACTAGAAACTTTGTCAGAACTTGTTATGTGGGTTTGATATAGTTTCTAAGGTCATACTTATATATATATATATGTTATTGTTAGAACCACCTAATATACACAAGTGTTATTGTTATTACCTCAGCATGAGAGAGCTGTGTCAGGCACCGTGGTGGTCTTGGTGATGCTGGCCATGGTACTATACACTCATCTGCCCTGCGAGCTCCTCCACCTCTGAGTCTGTTTATCATCATTATCATCATCATTATCATCAACATTGTTAATAATATCTCTTTAGGGCATTTATGTTGAACCTTGAAATTCCGGTCTACTGGATTCCGTTATTCCGGTGTTTTACTGTAATATTACCCTGTACAGTTTGACATGGGGACCAAGTTAGAGTTTCTTTAAAAAAAAGTAACAGTTTAACCTGAGTTCTTTGCTAGATTTGAATGTGTGTGTTTACATTCCAGTAACTAATGATGTACCAATTATTGGAAGTATTTACAAGACAGTGAGAGTTTTAGGGACCTGAAGTTAGGCTTAATATTGTCGGTAACTCTGCTACCACATGCCAGGGAAGGTGTTGTTGTAGTCGTGTGGAATTACAGGTACACCTAATTAATTATGCCAGAGTGAAACCAACAGGTAAAATATCTAGGGTAAGAACGAGAGGGAGAATGAGAGTAAGAGCAAGGTAGATTGAGAGAACCAAGGAAATTAATAACTAAACTTGCTAAAGGGACAGTAAGGTCAGGAGTTAAAATACAGATATAATGTGTCAAATGCAAAAACCTATAAAGTGGATGGCTGTAAGAAGCAATTGAAGATGATTGTTTTAAGAATTAGAAGTTACTGGATGTTAAAGCAACAACCATATCTAATACAGATGGTTGTAAGAGATGAGAAACTAATATAAGGAGAGTCGAGTTAAGGTTACCAGGGTAGTGAATGAGGCTTGGTTGGGGAAGACACCTGGGATAATTTTTTATTTATTTTTTCTTGAAGTGTGGGGTTGTAGTTTGAAGGATGATGATGATTGAGGGGGATTTGGTATTGTGATTAGGTGGAATATGAAATACCGGTAATTATGACTACGGTGGCTTAGATGTGCGGCGAAGATAATTACATTGTTTGTAAAGGGAGGCAAGCTGAAGTGTAGGGCACGGGAGGTGAGAGAATGAACTGAGCCATAGCACGGGTGACAGAAGGTGTTTCATTAGCGGCCTCAACAAGTGTGTACAGGTGTATCAAGGATAGCTACTATAATATACTGCATTTGATAGTATATACTGACCAGGTTTCAATTATTAGGAGAAATATAGTAGTTTTCTTTTTATGTGGGAGATATATGCTGTCAACCCCAGGTCAGTTTTGGATCACTCTTGTTCTTTTTGGTCATTTGAGGTCAGGAGAAAATCGTCAACTGCAATGTTTACCACTATAAGGTGTACAGTGCCACCCCCACACCCTGTTTGTGAGTCACATGATATGTAAGTGATACCTCTTAGAGTGAGTAACTTATCATTGCCTTATATGACTACTTCATATGTATTATTCCAGAACACAGTAATGTTTACTGTCGTACTGGATAAACCTTTCTTTAGTGAAGAAGCGATGGTGATAATATTCCCGGTCATATTGACTTCTTAGTAGAACTGCTGCTTGTTTTCATGTTAAGGACAAGTTTGCTTGTGTACAGCTTGGCTGATTCTGTTGTACACAAAATAGGTGACATTTAGAACTGTTTATCTTTAACTTTAGTTAGTGCAGTAAATATGTGATACTCTCATCTGTAAACTTTAGAATAGTGATACTCACATCTCCTGAAGTAAGAAGAACAGCATGTGGGTTACTTATGACTAACAAACTATAGTAGTACAGAAATCACGTGCTTGACATTATCTGAATTTATACCGAGTAAGATGTTTGGGTTTTCATGAATCATATTTTCAGCTTGATATAAAGCTCTTATTAATTGCATTCTAAGATAGAAATTACTTTTCTTCAACCTTGAATGTGATCTCATATTGCTCAACAGTTTGTATGTGTAAATAAGAGGAGAATGATGAACCTGTAGCAGCTCTAAGTTAATCAAAAACACTAAGATGAAGCTCCTCAAGGTATTTTTATGGAGCAAGAAAATACTTATTAAATTCCCACAACATCAAGCAGTATAAAGGTGATAATCTTTTTATGTTAACTTGTGTGACGTGGCACAGGTGTATTGTGGGTAGTGGTCAGAGGTGATCGTGATAGTTGATACGTAATACTTATGGCTGGTGACTCCCTGGATCACTGCCCCGGGCCTCACCTTACCACAAGGTCGCCTTACTTACTGGGAAATGGTTTCAGTATGTGTAAGAAACATCAAGAAGAGTTTTCTCACTTGAATGGGCATCAAAAAGTTCCAAAGTCTCTGTACATATACATATTAATGTTTTGTTAACTTTACTCATACAGGTTCATTATGTAAATAGATTACCTGCTTGTTATTGACGACACTTGGTCATCATTACTTCAACACTTGAGATAATAATAACAATCATGATAACATTACTAATATTAATAGAGTTTGTTGACTGTCAAACTTATAAAGTACCAAGATAATAGTGGTGTGCAACATGGACTGGTAGCTTCATTACTTTGTGTTGTGTTTCTGTCGAGTTTTGGTGTCAAGTAACTGAGGAGCAAACTAAGGTGCAAAACTCTAAATCTTGAACAGAGGTGAGTTTACCTACATTCTATAACAGGTGCTGAAATTGAAGTAAATATCTGTTCTTTAAGGTGTGTTCATAACTTCCTGTCTGGTCAGGATCTGTGATGGAGGTGATAATCCCTAAATACAGTATTCTTATGTTGGTTGGGATGTATTGATTTAATAGAAATACTGTATGTCATTTAACACAAATTAACTCCATCTTACTGCTGCTGTACTGTGTTACTAACTCCTAGGGACCCCTATTATTATTATTATTACTACAGTATTATTATTATTATTATTATTATGAATGCTTCACCTAAGATTTATTAAAGTTTATATTATGTTTTATTTAGCCTCTATTTAACAGCTTTCTTTTTCAGATACAGTATATTATTGGTTTACAATAGGACTTGCTTAAGGAAGTGCGTGAAGAACATGTTCTTACATGGTTCATGTATGAAATAAAAGTCTAAGAAACTATCACAGTTTATTTTACATTAGAATGTTATATGATATTTATTCTACTGTACAGCTGTACAAGCACTTTGTTAGTTGCTGTTACATGATGGCCCTCAGGCCAGCGGTGGCAGACTTCAGTGTCAAGGTCAGTTTATGACGAGATATGTCATTATTGCAACTGTCCGTGGCACTGCCAAGTCTTGACCAGACTGCTCTACACCCGGACTCTCAGGTCTTGTTGCCACACTTTAGGGCAGTACTGAGTATCTCAGTAAATCCTGCAGTATCTGCTAACAGTCATCATCCATCACAAAACTCGCACCACAAGTCAGAAGGATGAGGGCAGCCTGGGAGGCAACATTATGAGCAGAGGCAACAGATAGATCAAACTGACACAGTAGTATACTGTGTTCTCCCTTCACCATAGTAGTAGTAGCAACAGATCAGGTTATCATACAAAAAAATTCAGTATTGCAATACTTTTCTGAAAAGGACAATTTATCAAAGTGTTAAGATATTCCAATACTTAAATTAAACATGTTGAACAGATTAACGTCTCAGTCATGACATAACATGGATGGAGATAAAAGGTAGAATAGTAAGATGAGAACACCTTGACAACAAATGCTTGTTGGTGTCAAGTGTAACACACAGAGTCAAGGCCTCATGTCATCTTACAGACTTTTAAACCATAAAATGTACATTTATTAAGAGTAACAGATCACTTGGCAGAGCAGAGTGTCAGGAAGACACATTGCACTTATATAACTATGACACTTCTTAGAAAATCCCTTAAGGATACACACCTTTGTGGCACACGAACTTGAAAAGAAAACTCATAAACGACTACAAGATTATGTGAAGTGATACAAGATAATTGTCAGAAGTTATTTGTAATTATTAAAAGTGACTTTTATTATACACTATTGTTTAGATAATTAAAGACTTCAAGACTGAACAAAGAGTATCAGTCGTGTGGAGATAAGTCAGTAGTACTGTAATTAGCCTTAAATGTACAAAACTAGAAATTACATAAAAAAATGCCATACTTTCAATTATTCATAAAGAAACCATGAATTTAAAGCTTAGGGAAGTATCGCCACACTAGTCGTCCGTGATGATTATCATTTTGTTGTAGCCGACCAAACTTGTGGCGACAAATAAATGCAAACATTTTGTAAACCTATGTGGGTATGTGGTGGATTTTAATTGTAATATAAAAAATAAATTTACAGGCCAAAATAGTCAGATTAGAGCTGTAACCCAGATATCAGAGTCTAGGTTGAAAGTTTTTGTCAACACACAGGTTTGTCTCTTTAAGAACTGTTATTGTAATGAATTAGTGGCAGAAGTAAACAAGAAGTGCAGCGGCCATAACCAAGATCAAACTCTGAGTGTGACTGTGGCCATTGTTGTAGTAGATGAAGACAGGTTCGTTTCCTTCACTGGACTTGTATGGGACGTCTCGCTCATCTACTGCCTGACTCCAGGATCGGGAAGCCTCTGCGTCAGCCAGTGCTTGTTCCACGGCCCCTACGTCCTCAGCGATTCTCTCTACCATGTCTTCAGCGACACTTTCAAAGTTTGCCTTGTTGGTATCATTGTTTTTCTCGTCTACCTTCAAGAAAGTCATCATTGTGACTTCAAAGATCTTGTTAGGGTCAGCAGGTTTGCTGTCAACACCACGTCGTCGCCTTCCAAAGCCGAGTTGACCATTACTGCATGCAATCTGTAGAGATATATTGATCAATATTGGGAGACATAATGCATGGGAGCAAGTACAGTATATGTTATAGATAAAAAAAAATTCTATGGAATACAGTCAATAAAAATGCAGAATTATAATAATATCTGTTCTACCATTTCTCTCAATGGTAACTTATACCTCTCTGGTCTTGATGGTCCACTGAAGGAACATTTTTGGACTGATATGAAAATGGAGACAGATACCCAGACAGCAGTGTCATTTGCGATTAAAGTATTTGAACATCTTCCAAAGCCGAAGACGAGGTCACTATGTTCAGAAATCAAAATAGGACCTCATGTGTATGGGCAGACTGTGCTAACCCACCCCGCCCTGGCCCAGTCAAGACTCCTTGCTGACTTGCAAGTTTGATGAGGTCGTCACCAGTCAGTTCAGTCAAAGTCCACATTTTTGTCACTATAGAGAGATGGCATCTTTTTCACTGCCTGTGTACTGATGCATGTTGTAGGGGTGGTAGAACTGTTCTGTCACAATGACCTAGGTCCATTCCACATTAAAGCTGAGGCTCTGATTGACCTGAAGGTGTTGTGTTAAACATTCACCCTGGCCAGACCGCCCTCATTATTAAGTGTGGTGTATCACCTGAAACAAAAATCAAGAGAAGCATAACAGTTTTAAGGCACTCATCTTCTCAGACTTCACCAAGCATTTGACTTAGTTATCCATACCATAATTAATTATCAACAGCCATCAACCCTGGGATTCGGTGAAGTCTCGTGGCTTGGTCTATATAGACTTCTTTATCGAATATCGCCAAGCTGTATGCTTAAGGTGGAATGTTTCCACTTTTCAGCCACTCGCCTAAGGCTTCCTGAAGGATACATTTGCTTGTTGGAAATATGGTGACCTCCAGAGTACTCCTAGTAGTCTTCAGCATTGGACCAACGCCAAGTCACCACCAACCATACCAATACCACCAATCTCTTCTCCGATCATGTTCCACTCCCTTTTCATCCCAATGGGTACCAACATCATCCAGGGTATGAATCACTCACATACCGTCTACACATCCATCATCTTCTCAAGACTCTTGACCTTATGTCTGAACCCAGTACTGTAGTATGTAAACTTCAAACTTCCCAAACTCACCTACGTTTCCCGTGCCTGGTTACACGTGAGTCTTTGTCAGAACGATCCCTAGAGTGAGTTACCTACTGTGGGAAGTGTATTCCTTTCATATTTGTGTCCGAGTCAGTGTCCAGTAACGTAAAAATAATGTGCTAAGAACTCCGATATAATATTGATGTTTCTGTGTCATTTAGTGAATTAACAAATATAGTTGTATCGAAGTGGTGTTTAACAAGTTGTCCCTTAAGAACGTACTACATACGTAATATATGTGTATTGACATATGAGATAAGATAAGTGTATTGACAGTGTAAATAACTAACCGGCCACACTACCAACTTTTCCTCTCTTTACATTCCTTCTACTATAATATTCTACCTATATGTAATATCCTCTAATTTTGAGTTTTGTCATACTATATGAATGTCAATTATTAAAGTTTTGTATTTAGTTAAGTTTAGGAGAGGTTATAATTGTTTATGTTTTGATCTAAAATTATTTAAATTTAAATGTATATACCTATAATAATGTACTATAAACTGTATTGTACAAAATTCAAACTTTACAATTTATCAGAAACGTTCAAGAGATACAACATTAACTTACCCCCTGACACTTGTCCAGACAAACATCAACAGTTCCACGGAACAACACGTAGTTGGTCTCGGGGAACTTGAAGGCGCGGAATTTGGCAGACACGTAATCACCAGTAGTTGTTATAAAGTTGTCAAACAACACGGGGTCAACTGAACATCTGTAAGAGTTTTGTATTAGCAGAAAAAAATAGAATAGAAGAATGAGGATTGTAACTGGTTTGTTGATTCTAATTTCAGTCTTAATAATATCAATTACAGTATATTACACTCGAGATCAAGGGTTCTTAACCTGGGGTAGATTTCCGCCTTAAAAAAAAAAAATATATACAGTATATATATATCAGTTAAGTCAAGTTAGGTTAACCTAATTTTTTTAACATTAACTAATTAAGTTGAGATTCTTTCGATTAAGTTAACCAGTCTGTGTCAAATTTGCTTGGGAGAATTTTTATGTGGATTAAATAACTTAATATCCTGTAAATGTTTTCCAGAAGTCAATGAATACTGTAGTTTGAATAGCCAAGCTGAGTCTGGCACACTACTTCCTTGGTATAAATAAGTCTTGAGGTAAAATAATAATATATTCTTGGCTTTTTTATTTTTTGCTCAACAGTTTTTCACGTAAATAATAATATTATTTCAGTATGCAAAACCAAGTTGGACTTTCTTACTTGAAAAATTATATCATGATAAGATACGAATTCTGTATCAAATAAATAATAATCACTGAAAGTTTAAACTCAAACTTTTTCAATGCTAACTGCCAAGTTCAAGTCAGTTACACAAATTATGATTAACCAAATTACCGTTCATAACAATTGCATCTTTCTTTCGCAAACACCATGTTAACCTCATTATGTTCATTTCCATAATGTGTATACGAAAATGTTTGTCTCATGTTTCAACTTGTAAAGAGTATTATAATATACACATCGCCCTTTGAGCGTGTTGATCACATGGACACTGCAATGACAACAGAGTAACTGAGAGGCAGCAGGCAGGGCGGCATCACCCTCTCCAGTCTGGCTACTAACATTTCGTGTACTGTATAGGAAAGTCAACAGTAGGGATACTCACTGGGCACAAGGGTTGGTGTGTTATATATTATTTGTTATTTTTCTCAGGAGTTAATTGATAATTAATCGAAGTTAATCAATTAATTTACCAAAATTCCGTTTAAGTTAAACTTATTTCAAAAGCTAACTAGTTAAGCTAAGTTAATTAATTGTCCCATGCTTGAGCTGGGGGTAAATAGGACAAGTATAAAATAATGCAATTTTAACTAAGGGCCAATTGCAAGAACAGTCGTTGGGTGTACGACGCCGTTTACGATGACCTTCTTGCCCTGATCTTGTTTCAGGAATACCACCCTTTTGAAGCTCTGGAGGGATCTCGAAGTTTCGATATTTTGAGTACAGCACTAGCTGATAATTCCCACTAGGAAACTTGTTTCGAGACTCTTCCAAAGCTTCGAAAAGTGCAGAATTCCATGTGTTAAAGGCGATATTGCTGAAAAAGCCCAGGGCAAGAAGGTCACCGTAAATGGCGTCGTACACTCCATAACCGTTCTTGCAATTGGCCCTAACTCCTTCATCTGTAAAAGACTTTACTGATAAAATATAAATGTACGATAATTTTGAGCAATAATTTTAACCCTACTGTATGATAATCTGAAAACGTTTCCCACCCTGTTTTGCCCTTTGGTAAACATTGCATTTCATGACTAGCTCAGGGAAGTACTCGCTGCTTCAGACAGTCTTCTGCAGGTTTACACGCATTTAAGTAAGTTTTTTATGCCATCGGGTGCAGCTACACTTGCGTACATTTTGCCGCCAACATATGATCGACAAGATTAAATGAGGTAGGGTGCGGCCTCACTAGATCAGTGTTTCTTGATGACAATGGTGGCAAAATGTAAACTAATGTGGCCTCACTCATAGTCCCAAATTGAGTCCGGCATGAACCAACGGATGATATTTGGATCTTGACTTGCTAGTTTGGCGGACAATTTTTATCTCATTTTGCTCAATATTTGATGCAACAAATATTGAGAAAACTGAAACCGAAATGGTTGAAATTAATTATGGTAAAGGTGTAGATAACGGCTACCACCAGAAGTTGTTTGATGATTTTCCTTATTTTTGCTGTACTTGTTGTTTTGATGATTTTAAGTCAATTAACCGAACCGAAACTTTCTATTATGATTTTAAGTATTATTATTTTTTATTTACTCTATCCTGCTTCGCAATTATTCTCCCGGCGCCATTTTTGTTGTTTACCTCGCTAAATCCCCCTTCAAGAGATGTTTCCTATAAATGATGGTGAACGCTTCCACGAATTCCTCCTCGCCATTGCTGATTTATATCAACCTCAATATTAAGATAAGTTGTTTAACACAAATTAACACGATAATGCATAGAACCTAATAGAACTGACCTAACATAACCAACCTACTGTATGGGTATGTTAGGTCAGGTTCTATTAGGTTCTATGCATTGTTTCCATTTTTGTATTAATATGATATTAGCGCGTAAAAATTTTTCAACCAATTCGGACAATTCCTTCTGGTGGCAGCCGTTATCTACACCTTTGCCATTAATACCTTGGTGTGATTTTTGTTAGGGAAGTCGGTGTTTGTCAGCAGGGAAAGTTCTTGAGACTGAACTCACGACCATTCTCCGTACCAGCCACTCTGTGACTTCACTGCGTGAAAACTCGCAGGATTGCTTAGGTTAGGTTATGATTAGTAAGGTTTAAGGATTAGGTTATGTTATGATTGGTTAGGTTAGTCAAGGTTAGGTTGTAGCAACGTAAAACAAACGCGTTTTTTTTACTTGATTCTCAACTCGAAAGTTGAAAAGTAATACGTTTCCACAAAAAAGACGATTTCCACCGCATCAAGCATCAAATATTGAGTCAATTAAGACCAGAATTATTGTCCGCCAAACAAGTGACAGTCAAGATACAAATAATTACCGAACAAACATATGAAAGAGTTCCTTTCAATAATACTGTAGTTTATTACGCATATGCCATGGTGATGTTTATTTAATGAGTAAATGACCCCCCAAAAAAAAAAAAAACCCTGATCTATAGAGTGTGTGGTCCCATAAACCTGCTGGTCCATTAAGGTTAAGTGAGAATACAGGACGCTGAATACTAAGACCCCGGTACACAAGGAGACAGTGTGACTGGCAATTTTGCACTCGACTGCCTTCATTAGGAAAGGAGAATAGTGTTAGATATCAACTTAGCAGCTTATTTTATTACAACTTAATTATTTCCTAATTCAAAGAGTGCAGGTGCTGTTAAGGTACTGTATGCCTCCCCCCTCCCCTACATACCCGTTGAAGATAATGGTCTCTCTCTTGTTTTCAGTGTCGGTCACCTCCATGTAGCTCATCAGGATGCCGTAAGTGCCAGCTGAAGCGTCATCCAGGAACACCTGACAACACGCGTCTTCGTGAAACACTGGTAATGTTATGTATGTTGTTGCATTATCTGATGTATATCTGGTCAAGAGGTGATTCCTTATATAGCCTTCATTGGACTGTACATATTTTATTCACTGACCTCCATGGTGAGGGGTGTGCCAGGTCGAACATTAATCTGGCCTCCAACCAGCTCACCGTCTTGCCTCACGCCCACACCCAGGATGGGGATGGGTGCTGTGCCTGTCACCTCAGACGTGATCTCGATGTAACTGCAGGGAGAGAACTTATTTTTTATCCATTTGTATAAGAGTGAAAATAATTATCTACAGAGAAGATTTTGTTTGTTTATATAAAAAAAAGGTAATTTTGGCTATAATCCCAGTTGGTAACATTGATACAGGATGGATTACAGAACAGCACCACCAACAAAATATCGATGGTTAAGGTGCGTCAGTATACTCAACACCGACAACAGTACTCAAGAACACACCACTACGTACTCTGGCTCAACAAACTCCGGTGGGAGGACATCTCTCTTGACGATGTTGCTCATGGTAGAGTTGTCAAGCGCCGCACGACACTTGACCAGCACTACCTGCCGCCCGTGAGCTGCTGTGATCGCCACCCGGTGATAGTAGAGCGTATCTCCCTGCCAAGGCCAACACCACCAATGTCAATAAGAAATAATAACGAGTATACTGTAGGGAGTTATAATGAGGGCCACTACTAGCCTTGGGAGACACTGCTAGTCTGGGGAGACACTACTAGTCTTGGGCGACAATACTAGCTTTAGGAGACACTAGTAGCCCTTGGAGACATTAATAGCCTTGGGGGACACTAGTCTTGGGGACACTTATAGCCTTGGGGACAATACTAACCATGGGGGGTCACTACTAGCCCTGGGGATCACTACTAGCCCTGGGGGTCACTGCTAGCCCTGGGGGTCACTACTAGCCCTGGGGGTCAATACTAGCCCTGGGGGTCACTACTAGCCCTGGGGGACACATAAGGCCCATGGTAAACCACTAGAATAGGTTATGAGGAGAGAAGTGACCTTTCAGTAATTTTTTTGTGTTTCTTGTTGATGGAATAGAAAGATGAGTAAACAAAACGAAACTGAATGGATAAACAGAAAAGGGAAGAGAAGAAACAATGCTTACACCCCCTGGAAACCTTAAGAGAAGTGGATAAAACGAAGAAAAAAATGCTAAATGGATAAAGCGAAGAAATAGAACAACGATAGTCAGAACCCTGCAGACGTTACACTGTACTGTGGTTAAGGTCTCCTCACCGTGAGTTTGTTCCTGACCCTGGTGGTGCCGCAGGCGAGGTCATCGTCAAGGGGTAGCGTGAGGGTGTAGTGGGAGTCGTCACGCTGGGCACCACATCCCGGCAGTTCCGTCCACTTGTCCAGCTCCACGCCCCTTACACCGTCCACCGGCACCCGCACCACCATCGTCGGCCCCGTGCACTCCACTGAGTACGTCACTGAAACACAAACCCAGGAGTTAGTTGACTGCTGAAATACGGAAGTCAAGGATGAAATAGCCACTGGTATAGGGAAGACAATTACTGAAACACTGAAGTCACGAGGTATATGGTTACTGAAACACGGAAATAAAGGATTTGTCCACTACTGAAACAAAGAAGTTAAAGGATGGTTAGTTGCTGGAACACGGAAGTCAAAGATTTATGACCCACTAAGACACGGAAGTCAAAGGTCCAAGAGTGAAATAGAGACATGGAGGTTGTGGCACTGATCTATCGAAATTGACCACCTTGGTCAACCCTGAGTCACCAACTCTATCACTGTGGCAAGGAAGGTCACTGGCACTGTAAGAAAAGTAAACAAACATTTGATACACAGTATTGTATTGCCCACCTTTCACAACATAAAAAAGAAAACGTCAAAAGTATTGGCACAAAAGTAAGCGTGATACAATAACGACTCGCTTTTATTGTTATTGTAACTGATGGTTTTTTTTATATAATTTAGTTTTTCTTTAATATTTTTGAAGTTGAATCACATAATACAAAAACCATGCCCTTTTAATAGCGTTTCTTTAATGTGGATATTCACCAGCTCTTTAGTTTTAATTAATGTGATCTTATTGCTCCTGTCATGTGATGCTCCGAGATGTGTAGAGACGTAATGTTGATGATGTTATTCTTACTTGTATGAGTTACATACACAGTCAACAGAAATATAGGTCAATGTTACTGCAGCCAAAAATAAACAGTCTATCACAACGAGGCAATCTGTGAACATGGCGTCATTGTAACGATCGAATCCCGTTAAAAATAATAACAAAACTTCGGCTCTCGAGACTCACTCCACCAGACACCCGGCACTGTTAGGTGAAGCTGGTGGGTGATAGACGGGCTGCCTGCCAGAGTCATGTACTCAACGTAAAGCAGATGTAGGTCAGGATTTGTTACTATAGATATCGCTTGTCATCAAGTCAGTCCACGAGTCTAACAACAGACTGTCGGTGTGATGGTCACCATGGTACACCACACGATAGCGGTAACTAAGAACATAAGAATGGAGGAAACTGCAGCGGGCTTATTGGCCCATACTGTTCAGTCCCATTTACACCCGACCCCTATTGCTCATATATCCATCCAACCTATGTTTGAAGCTATCCAGCGTATTTGAGTTAATGATGATGTTTGGTAACTTGTTCCACTCGTCCACTACTCTATTTCCAAACCAATGTTTACTTATTTCGCGCCTAAATCTAAATTTGTCTAATTTAAAACCATTGTTATGAGTTCGCTCCTGGTTGGATAGTTTGAGTACTTTTGTAATGTCACCTTTGTTTAGCCTTGACTTCCATTTCTACACCTCGATCATATCGCCCCTCACTCTACGTCTCTCGTGGGAGTGCAAATTAAGATTGCTTTAACCTGTCTCTGTACTCGAGGTTCCTAATGCCCGGGATTAGTCTTGTAATTCTCCTCTGAATTATTTCTAGGGATTCTATATCCATTCTGCAGTACGGTGACCAGAACTGAGCTGCGTAATCCAAGTGAGATCTCACAAGCGCAAGATATAGTCTTAGGATGACCTCGCTAGTCTTGTAACTGATAAAATAATGATAATGGTTGCCCCTCTTGTAACAAGGATGGCTAGCCCAAGGGCCACCTAGGCGTGAATTTGTTTAAAGTGTAGAAGCTGTCGCCAACACAACAACCACACCCTAAGTTAACGAGTTGCATGACCCAGTGTCAAGGAATAGTCCGAGAAGACCGGAGAACTTGCCAACTGCACTGGCTAACCATTACCCCGGAATACGATCTTCAAATCGAATAACATCCAGGTTCCCAAATTACTGCTGGGTAGACAGCGGCAAAGGGCGTAAAGAAACTTGCCCTTAGTTTCACTTCGCCGGGTGATCGAACCCGGGTCCGCTTGCTTGTGAGTCGAGCATGCTGACCATTACACCACAGGTTGCCTCTCTTGTAACTAACAATTCTTTGTATGAACTAACACTCCTTTGTATGAACTAAGCTTATACACAAGATGTGTCCGTACCTTGTCTGTAAGTTCCGAGACGTTATTTTACACTTAAAATATTTATGACTCATGAGCACCTGGCAGCTCTAGGAAACAGGAAAAACCTACAGTTATACCGTCGGGTTTGATGGTTGAACCTGATATCAATATATTTTATGAATGTTTGTGTTGACGTTGTTCTTGTGGTCCAGCATGGTGCTGTTGTTATAACGCCTGGATACAGTACTCTGTGTAAACAACACACGTGAAACTTATTGGGATGTTTCTCGCACGTCGTGTGTCTCCGTGTCTTGTAAAGTCATCCGTCATGCTGAATGCCAGAGGAGAACATGGAAACAGTTCCTGTTCGCCCGTCCGGTCATTACCTGAGCGCGACAAGTTGAAATATAAATAAATTTCGGTGAAATTAGTGGATGTAACACAACAAGAACTCAGACGAGTTTAAGTATTTCATTTTTCCTTACATATTTGTGGGAGTTATTACCTGTTCTTGAGTTAACTGTCTCGCGAGTAGACGTCATATGACATTTCTTTAGTGTACACACACACACACACATACGGAGAGGGAGATATATTCAAAAGCAAGCAAGAACTCGTCATATAAAGAGAGAAGCCTAAGGTTGCCTTGTATATCTATTATATCTCTGATTGTAAAATGCGTTAGTTCCAGATCCTTGTAATTGTTGAGAAGTGTTGAAACTGGCGTGACGGCTACCTTAGCGCAACAGTCCTAGTCTTTAGATAATAGTTACCATAAAATATATTGCACCAGTGTAGTGTACCTTACGAACTTTCCAAAATATCTGCGCGTTGAGTGGCAGGAGAGAACAGCATCAATCTCAGGTGGTGACACCTCGCCTCGTGAGTGTCGCTGATGGTGTTGACACGTCAACCACACCAGCTGACTGGTGTCGGGGCTCTGTGTATCGGCTGGCTGATGGCTACACCGGATTTTACCAAACAGCAAAGTTTGGCTGTATGTATCTTAGAAACAGTCAAATTATTCCTCTATTCTTCTTCGGACTCTCTTTAGGTGAACGATTCAAGTCTTATATAGATGAATTTTCTTGGTTTGTTGTACGTAAGACATCAGACTTACTATACTGTGCAAACATTGCTCCAGCCCTCAGAGGTTGGAGTACATTGGACGATACAAAAAGATATAATTTGTTTTTTGATCAAAATAATCGTGTATGATAGTGACAGGGCATAGAAGCTTCAGCCTAAGCGAATTTGTTTGACCCTTTATGGGAAGACTGTGTAAGGCGTGTGAACGATTTTATCACAAAAAGGCATGCAGGTAAGCTACACGTTACCCTTGTAGTGGTAAACAAGACATGTGTTTATAACAGGATAAAATACTGTTTTTAGTCCTTGCTCCTTCCCTCGGGTAATATTTAAATGTGGTTTACTGTGTGTGTAATAGTTAACATGTTTGTCTCGTAAACGATTGGTTTCTTTACGCCATTTGCCTCTGCAGTAATTGGGAAACTGTAAGTTAATCGATTTGCTGATCGCGTTCCAGGGCAATGGTTAGCCAGTACAGTTGGCTAGTTGTCCGGTCTTCTTGGTTTATTCCTTGACACAGCGTCATACAGCTTGTTAATATAGGATCTTAGGGTGTGGTTCTGGTGTTGGTGACGAATGCATGCCTGGGTAGGGTCGCCAGCCTCGAACATGAAGGTGACGCTGCTCTTTCCCGTCGCCACACTAATACCACAGTCAACTCACGATCTCGGTTTCATACTTCGAACAACATTTTTTTTTTTAATCAGTCCAACAGTTTTTCCTTCAGTGAACCATCAAGACGACACAGTAACAAAGGGTCATGTGGGAAACAGTACACCAGAGACTATCTTAATTATCTCTTCATTGTTCTAATTATCGAGACCCACATAACCCATGACTAGGCGTACATCAATATATAACTACAGTATAAACATTTATTTATCATAATTAAAATTTATGAATTGTTAGAATATGACACAAGTAATAGCCAGTGTGTTTGTGGCAGAGTGCCTGTGTGGCTCACATTACATACCTTGCCTCACATAACACCTCGGTCACGACACCTGGAGACTTAACGTGAGGGACACACTGGTAGCGAGACTCAACAGGTGGGGGTCATACACTGCCTCGTCTGGCTTTTATTCCATTTCGTTGGGATTATTTTTGAGGATTTATTTCTGGATCTGCTTAATGGTTTTCCAGTCGTCTCGTTAGGACTGGTGAAAACTAAGAACACCGTAAAAAGACGTCTGTTCATAGGTCTATATTTATGTACAGTACAGTATTGTCTACACACTTGAGAATGAACGAGTAACACCAACCAAATAAAAAATATTCATTGGTTTGCTTAGATATGATCGGAATTCGCTTTGTAACATTTTATTAAAATATGAAGACATCTAGTAATGACCAGGGGCGGAGCCAGGAATATCGAAAGGGGGGTCCAAGAAAATGTGGGTGGGAGAACATGACGAGCACAACGAGCCCACCCTGCTAGTTTTATTTGGGGGGGGGGTGTAAGGCCCCCTCCAGATTATATATATATTTTTTTTAAATCTGACCAATATCACGGGCATTTTGAAGCCATGTGAACTTGATATTAGGAGATATTCTGAAGTCAATTGCATTTAAAGTTTACTATACAAAAACTCCTGAGTACAATACTGCATTAAAGAAAATGTATTGGAATTTTCTGATGAAAAGTGGATTCGGACCTCCAGGACCTCCCCGGATCCGCCCCTGAATGTTATATAAATGCAAACGTGTCGCTGGTGGAAGGGCACATGACCACCTTACGTGTCACTGGTGGAAGGGCACGTGACCACCTTACGTGTCGCTGGTGGAAGGGCACGTGACCACCTTACGTGTCACTGGTGGAAGGGCACATGACCACCTTACGTGTCACATGACCACTTACGTGTACTGGTGGGCTGGTGGAAGGGCGCATGACCACCTTACGTGTCTCTGGTGGAAGGCACATGACCACCTTACGTGTCTCTGGTGGAAGGGCACGTGACCACCTTACGTGTCGCTGGTGGAAGGGCACGCACCCTTACGTGTCTCTGTGTGGGGCACATGACCACCTTACGTGTCTCTGGTGGAAGGGCACGTGGTCTCTGGTGGAAGGGCACGTGACCTTACGTGTCTCTGGTTGACTGGTGGAAGGGCACATGACCACCTTACGTGTCGCTGGTGGAAGGGCACATGACCACCTTACGTGTCACTGGTGGAAGGGCACATGACCACCTTACGTGTCGCTGGTGGAAGGGCACATGACCACCTTACGTGTCACTGGTGGAAGGGCACATGACCACCTTAAGTGTCACTGGTGGAAGGGCACATGACCACCTTACGTGTCGCTGGTGGAAGGGCACATGACCACCTTACGTGTCGCTGGTGGAAGGGCACATGACCACCTTACGTGTCACTGGTGGAAGGGCACATGACCACCTTACGTGTCTCTGGTGGAAGGGCACATGACCACCTTACGTGTCGCTGGTGGAAGGGCACATGACCACCTTTGCTGTATTCTCTGTTCCGCCAACGGCGAGAAAGAGATGGTGAATTAGTGAATAGAATTAGATAGTTATTCAGCGTGGCTCATCCCTGCACTATTAGTGTTTGTCTTCCAGCTACGTAAATCGGTACCCATTTCGTTGCAGTGGTCCGTTTTCTGTTGTACCGAGAGGCAATTGTTGTCTTCACCAACGTCCGCTCTGAAGGCTGTGTTTACATAATAATCACGGCTCTTTAACTATTTGCCGAGTTGTATGCCACCCACTTTGTCTTCAGCAGTGGCTGGTGTGTCCCCAGGAGCCACCTAGACTCACTCTTCACTAGGCTTCACTAGGTACTTTAGCCTACTCATTTGGTTTAAACTGTTAATCTGAATTGCATTAAATCACTGCTTACTATGAATCACAGGTACATGAACTTAAATCACAAGAGTTTTTAATTTATTTTGAAAGTGATGACCATCCCTCGCATATTAGTTATTACCGACAGATGTTTAGTTTAGTAGCCGTTGGGCTTCACAGAAAACCGTAATGTAGTGTTTGTGAAGTCAGCGTCTGTGTTATTGTTGTTTTATGATCTACTTGAGTGCTACATCGTCAGGACTCCAGGGTCATTGAACACTGTTCACTAACTCGTAAGTGTCTACACAAAAGACAACTTTCAGAAGTTCAGGAAGAGAATCTTGTGTTATTAACGGTGTGATAATGGCGGAAGATTGTCGACAGATCTACTCCACAGGAAGTAACGACGAAATAGAGGCGACTGATGACTCATGTAACAGGTTATTTTACTCTAGAAGCTGCACATTAACTTAACACTGACTAATTGTGATTGTGGTAAAGTACTAGGGACTGCGATGGTCGGTTATTTAATTTCACAAAGGCTTGCTTATCGTCCGCAGTACCTCACACCTGAAGAGTTGTGATAAATAGGGAGGTAATTGTGTGAGTACAGATTCCAGCTTCCGGCTTCTAGCAGAGGCGGCGAGGGTGGCTGAAGGCGTCTCGTTTCTTAATCAGGCCGCGCATCACCACGGCAGCCATACAGGTTGACACCACCGCACCATCTAAAGTTTCCTGAAAGTTTTTAAATGTTTTACCGAGAGAAATAATTTAACATCTCTTTTGAGTCAGCCTTGGCAAACACCCGAACTCCACCTTCAAGCTTTCTTCTTATTCATAACTCATGAAGCTATACATTTATAATTGACACTTAAACAGGGAAGCTACTTGATGTAAGGGTTGCTGAGATGTTCGCTGGGATGACTGGGAGGATCTCTTCATTTGTCACGAAGAAGTTCGATTGCGTACAAGTTATTAAGGTGGACAATGATACGTATTTTTTCGCATTTCTCTTGTGGTTTCTGTGGGCCGTCAGCTGCCTGTATATGGATCATGAGAGAGCAGCAGCTGCTCTCTCTCAATCCAGACTCAGTGGTTACAAGCGGTACCGACAGCGGACTTTCTCACCGACATCAACATTAGAGGGGCGAGAGAGGAGAGTGGGCGACAGGACCTGATTGCTACACCGTTACACCGATCATAAAAAACGGGAAACGTGAGTATGGGTGGATGGACGCACAGGATGAATTAGGTGTCACTTGGCTAACTTTACAGGTAAATAAAAACACATCATTCCTCCCACACCTGGTAATGCACTGTGAATACGAGAAATACGACCTTGTTCTTTGTAGTGAGAGGATGTCAAATAAAAATAAATATACAGGGTGTGTAAGGACTAGAAATGGGGAAAATGTGAGTACTAGTCGAAAAGGCGAATAACAAAAGATCCTGGAAACAAGAGAAGATAACACGTCACCAGTCCCCATACATGTGTCCACCTCTGACAAACACGGTAGTGCTAATGACAGTTATATTCACATGTTTACATAACACTGCGCACTTACACACACGCACGTAATCTTTCACCCCCCAGTGGAAAAAAAAAAGATGTTTGACAAGAAGACGATAATAATTACGATAGGTACAGTACTCGCTTTAGCCTGAAAGGAGTTTTACTATTTTGTGATAATTTATCCAATACCGTAATAGGATTTAGGACCTTTTTGAAGATGGTGGTGATTCGTTTGTTAGATGTCAGATTGTTAAATTTACATTACAGACATAACGTACATTCATATTATTATCATTACGAGCATCTGTTCTGTTGTATAAACATGTCGAATTATTTAAAAGCGCCGACTATTATTAACGGTCAGGTGTTGTCATCGCAAGGCAAGTTTCCGACATAGTGAGGCTGATTTGTGTATTTTATGTAATTTTATATTGTCTTGTCAATTTCGCATGGGTGTCTTGCAACTTGTTAGGGATAAATGGATGAGTGGATACTTACCCGGTGTGGTTGAATACCGGAATGAATCGATGTGGACATGTATCAAAGAGGATGATTATAAAGCTAAATTGAACGTCTTGATGTTGCTTTTTGGACTGAACTGGATTTAGATGGGTAGAAAAACAAAACATAACAGTTCCTTATGGTTAATACTGAATTGGACGGAATATGCTGGAATGAACTTTGCTGAAATGGACTTTTATATATCTTCACTTAGAATATTGTCCTCGTGTCGTGGTTATCAGATGGAGGAGACGCAGGAAGTCCATCTCCTCAAACCAATCTTCTGCAGTACATGGGTCATATCGGCCGATTTCGATTCAGTAAGACGATGTGTAAACAGTTACATTCCGGCATCTTCTGACCATAACGGTGTTTACCTGTCTCTTATTATGGTCAATTTCCATATGTAAACAAACTTCCAACTCATTTTATTTTCACTCGGTCAAAAAAACAAAACCAGGAGTAAGACATTCTACTTTCTCACTTAACAATAATATAGGTTAATGGGGAAGGCCTCACTTCGTAAAGATCGTGGCTTGTTTAGACTACTGCCGACTGTTAAACCTACGAAATGTCTTAACTGAAAAGATGGTCACGTCTCTAAACACTTGACCTTTAAGATAATACTGGACAAGCACTTGGCAGATCAAGATGTCCTGTACAGTTATAGAGCCTTGAATGTATGGCGTTGAGTAAAGTCAGAGAAGTAAATGAAGAGCTGGATATATAAGCAAAGTTTTACACCCTGAACACTATTAAGTAAACTAATTTTGTATGTAAATTTGGGCATTAGAGTGTCGTCTGTCCATGGCTTGTCTGGTTTATTGTGGTGCTCTAATAAAGTCAGGTGAACCATGACGTTATCTCGTCCCGTGATGAAAGCAGCACAAGCTAGGCTTTATGGGGTAATGACCAGATCAGCCGGTAAATTACATTGAATTTTCTAATGACTAAGACGACGATGAGGCAGTCACTCGTCCATCACTAAGGAAATGCTAATATAAATACCTCTACATAAATCAAGCTTCAGTAGGATACTTGCCGCTCTCTCAGTCCCAAACAACTGGCTATAAAAGTTTGTAACTGTTGTTCAGGACGTCAGTGTATTAGTGGTTTTATTTATTTATTTATTTTTTTACTTTTTTTTTAACTTTAATAAATTTATAGTTTCGGCCTCAGTGTGTGACCCGGTAGTTAGTGGCGCCGCCGTCCTTAACATTAACCATACTGCTACACTACCTCGGTTACAAGCATTTATCTACTGTACAGTCTACACCTTTTACTTAATTTTATTTTTTCTCTTTACCGATAATCTGACTCACAAGTAAAGTGAAGTTGTATCCTCAGGTAACAGTATTTACCTTAGTTTGTGTAGAGTGTTAATAACACTTAATATAAGTCAGGTATTAGGCTTACGATGGTAGAATATTGTACATTAAACCTTTTGTAACGTAATCTACTTCAATCATAATAAGCCGTGACTAACTTCAGGTTCAGTTTATTGAGGTTTGGTAGTTCCTACTGGTTGTTATAGAGGCCGATGACTCCTTATCTAGCGTATCGTAAACAACTCACAATAAGCCGTGTCTAACTTGATGTGGATCACTTTGTTGTGGTAATACAGGCTGATGACCGTCCTGGGAAATGATGGCTCGGGCGACAACATGGGGGAGGGGGGGGGGGGGGGGGAGGCAGATGAAGGCCTCAAGTGTCCAGATGAGGTGCGAGAGGCAAATTTGGTGTGGCAGAGTAGCATAACGGCGTGGCGTGACGGCCTAGTGGTAGTGGCTACTTGGTCATGACGTCAACTGGGATTACGCAGCCGTCACGCTCGTACACGCTCGACACTCCAGGCCTCGTTACCTGGGTGACGCTCCCTGCCTCCGTGATAAAAGTACCCATATTTTTGTTTCGCTGTCGTGGGCGTGACACTGACGAGTCTGTTGCGTCACGCTGATGAGCACGTACACTGTCTCGATATGCTCAAGACGTGGTGATAATATGACACAGTGAAAGGCGCATCTGTCGACATAAACAACGCCTTCGCGGTTTGTTAAACTTGACACTGTAAGTTGAAGACTGAGTCACATACCCGTAACCTCAACCAGGGGAGTGTGCAGTGTGAACCTCAGCAGTGTGACGTACAAGATCTTGTATGTTACGTCCAGGATGTAAAACTATACAGTAATCGGCGTGACGCAATGGTAGTACTATTGGTGTAAGGCTTATGGCAGTTACGGCATTATTCGGCGTTACAAGATGGCATTGTACACATTGCAGTCCTCTCCAGCTGTACACTGTGTCCTGGCCTGTTATATAGTAGCGTTACGGTACGTGTGCTACTGTCTCGTTGCCGGTAGCGCTGAACAGTTTCGTTTGAGAACCATTCCCATGCGTGAGCTGATAACAGTACTGTACTATACGTCGCCTCTTATCCATCAGTGTTGGTGTGTAACCGACCAGAAGATGTCGCTCGTGTTTACTGGCGTTCATCTGAAGGGGACCCAGAGCTATGGCCTCGGCGCGCACTATCAAGACACACTGAACAAACTTATAACATAGCATAAATTTAAAGACACTGTAGACGGGCAACCAGGGCTAGCGAGTGGACCGTATGAGTGGTCCTCCATCTCAGTGGCCCGCTTGGGTGGTCCTACTTTATCTCAGTGGCCCGCATGAGTGGCTCGACTCCATCTCAGTGGCTCTATACTTTATCATAGTGGGCCACAACATTGAAATTTCTCATGTGCATTAACCATAACCCACGAAGAGCCATAAATATATTCAACACAGGCCGAGTGTTTCATTGTGAGTTATAGAAAATGTTTATCAATTAATAGAACTGTCATCAACTTCATATCATAAGCACAAAAGAAACAAGTTATGGTACGTTTAATACATCTCTTCTCATATTATGCGACACTATTTGGTTAGGCCAGTCTCGGAAAAATGACTAAACTTAGTTAGTTTAGGACAGATTTGCTCTAATAAAACTAGTTGTGTAATTATGTGCCCAGGTGGACACCCCTCCCTCAGCAGCCAACATACTGTACTGTACATTATCACACATAGCTTCAAGTTGATTTATGGTCATATTATACGCGAGAGTAGGAAGGATGTGTTACGGTATTTATGAACACATAACTTCGTTCACATCCTGTGTGTGTGGCATTACGTGTAATGGCAGTGTAGCCTCGTTAGTGTCTGTGTAACTGTTAGTCTATTTATAGAGCTCGTGTATGTCTGGATAGTCAAAGAAAATGTTGAAGATCCCAGAACACAGGTCTACGGGGAAGGGGTTGAGAGTAAACAGTTTATAAAGTGTTAGATCCTACAACGTCGGTTAATCACAGAAGATTCTTAGTGGCTGGGATCACTTAAATCTAAGTAAACATTGTGAGAAAATAGTGTAGGTGATGTGTGTCACTAGCGACTGTCTGCCAGCAGCCATTGCGATAAAACCGGTGGTTGATTGGTATAGTGAGTTAGAATGTTGTTAATTAAAATACTCTGACAGTCTTCATATTTGTTAAGAATTATCATAATGGTGGTACTGTATATACCTTTACTAATACAATAACCTGCGGATGTAATCAACCTCGAGCCACCTCAGACCTCACCAACAAAGGTGCCACCATTACAAACTGGTATAATTCTGTCGTCCCTGTGTGTTCGTCATACTTGATTCCGAGTGACAACAAAGAGAGACTGTAGTAGTCCTTTGGTGTCCCGGAGAAGTGACGTCTGAGTCAGGTAGGAGCTGTAATGAAGCGGTAACTCAGGTAACAACATTGTCTTGATCCATTTGTTAAGGCAAGATTCCTGCATCACTCGCCGTTAACTGCCCCCCCCCCCATTGTTCTTGTGATCGAGTTCATATAAAAACATAAGTATATAACGCAACCGGATTTAAGCAACGTTAAGTTTTTATTTAGATAATATGACACTGATGTTATAATGAGTACACTTCGTTTAATTACCAATGGTTCCGTGTTTCCGAGGTGATTTGTTGTGGTGTGTGTGTGTGTGTGTGTGTGTGTGTGTGTGTGTGTGTGTGTGTGTGTGTGTGTGTGTGTGTGTGTGTGTGTGTGTGTGTGTGTGTGTGTCATGTTAACATAATACCAATAAAGCCTCGTCTTTTTAGAAAACCTTCATGTAAGATAACACAGCATAGCTATATTTAATTCAGCCGCTCTGCAGTAACACACTCCGCCTTGTTGTATTGTAGTCGTCTGTAAACATGTCCCCGGCGCTGAACAGATCCGTCTCGGCACACCTATACAGTATCTCAAAAAGGTATCTATCCACACTGTGTGAAACATGAGATCACGGACGGTAGATGTTGGGACATGCATTTACTTTGGTGTGGCAGGTGGGTGTATGAGGCAGGTGGATGTATGGGGCAGGTGGGTGTGTGGGGCAGGTGGGTGTGTGGGGCAGGTGGGTGTGTGGGGCAGGTGGGTGTGTGGGGCAGGTGGGTGTGTGGGGCAGGTGGGTGTATGGGCAGGTGGATGTGTGGGTGTGTGGGGCAGGTGGGTGTGTGGGGCAGGTGGGTGTGTGGGGCAGGTGGGTGTGGGGCAGGTGGGTGTATGGGGCAGGTGTGGAGGCAGGTGGATGTGTGGGGCAGGTGGGTGTGTGGGGTAGGTGGGTGTGGGTGGGTGTGTGGGCAGGTGGGTGTGTGGGGCAGGTGGGTGTGTGGGGCAGGTGGCTGTGTGAGACAATGTATATTTATTTCGGGGTAAATAATATGATGTTCGGTTACCAAAGTAGTAGAATCAGTATGTCACAGAGCCACGCATACCAACCCTCCCGGGACATCACGAGTTGCATGTAGCATTTCGGAAGACATCGTACCCATCCTGGCATACTTGTTTAAGATACTGTACAACACCCATCCATGTACACCTGCTCTACCGAGTTGTGTCAAATTGTTTTGAAAACTGGTGGAGTTCATTTTACAAACTGATCGTTTTAGGGAACAAAGTTTGATTACACACATATATAAACCTAGGTTCCACCAAGTTTCCCCAGCAATTTGATATCAAGAACTCCTCCACCATTTACTTTATCATCCCAGAGAAGCGTAAGACCACTGTGGCTCTCACCTTGGTAGACTTCACCAAGACGTTTGACTTCGTCAGCCACAAGACAGTCATTAACAAAGCCATAAACCTTGAGATCCGGAGAAGCCTCTCTTCATGACTTACAAACTACCTTAGTTGACGCCAACATGCTGTGCCCTCCAGGGGAACATCTCTATCTTTCAATCACTTACTTGTGGTGTTCCTCAGGGCACTAGGATGGGACATTTGGAAGGTCGCTTTTCTGCATCATCTTCATGAACGTTGGGGGAAATGTATAGTCTGTAATGTACTGACTTCCCTACTGGTAACAATATTGGCAGCAGCTCTCCTCAGTACAGTGTCCTCCAGAACACACTGAACAGCCTCCAGAACTAGACAGCTCAAAGAATATATATTTAACCCTCCTTCTCTTTCTATGTCGGATATCTTATGTACTACATACAGTATGTCCATTTTACTATACGAGTATTTACAGCGTTTTGCTGCTTTTATTTCTAAACATGAATTAATACTGACTTTATTACTGTATTACCATTATACAAACACACAGCAACACTATAATTCTTTTTGGCTAAGAGAGAGAAAAATTTGAAGTGTCTCACTATAATTGGAAACATCCACAGCAGTAGTTACATAAACTAGGTTTATATTACTGACAGTAGTAGGAGAGATGAAGCCTAACCCTGACAGATCTTACCCGACCACTACCACTCTCCCGCTCTCGTAGCACCTGCCTTATGTTTACAGTAATAACTCCTGAGTTCACAAGTAGTGAGCAGTCGTATTTAATGAAACTATGGTAAACATCCAGGCCAGCAGATGGCGCTCACCAAGTTCAGTAGTGCGGAACGGACGAAGGTCGCCTCCTGTAGTATTTCATGATCAATGTTTGCTCTGCCAACCGTCCAGTAGCCATTGTTTATTTTATAGCCTCAACCTTGGTCGCGTTGGTATATTATCCTCCAACCATCATCGTCTGTAAGTCAGATGTCCTTGGTGGCTGTATCCAGACCTTTTACCCATGATTACGGAAGGAAAAACCCTGAGCAAAGTAGCGGAAGTAGACGGACTGAGTTTGGCGGGCATCGTGAGGCTCCGCGGCCCTTCTCCCTGTAAACCTCAGTTCACCTTTTCCTTTCTGAGCGAATATAGACATTTTCTGATACTTTGAACATGAAGAAACCAGACAGCCAAGTGAATAATAAAAGTTCTTGAGCTCCAGTTGTGTGTGTGTGTTTGATGAAAATCTGTGAGTACATTAACGTATCATGGCGTCGGTCAAGTCTAACTACCTTCACTACACAACATTTTGGGGTTATTTCACCGTCTTACACTTTACATTTGGCTTTATAACCCAAACAGGGACTTTATCTCTCTCTTAGACTTTATAAGGCAAAGGTCTCTCCTCTGTACAACTGGATCGTGGTATACAGAACTCTCCAAATATTAATTCACTAAGGGTTGTGTATTCCTCCTAGAGCCAGTATGTCAGGTATCTTACTTGAATGTAGTCCACTGTTATAAGATACTTAGGCCCACAGGCAATACTCAGGCACCTCACCTCACCTGATGGACGTACGATAAACTTATTACCTTTCTTAAATGTGATCCACTCTTATATAAAACTCTTTGGAACATCAACCTGGAGATAATCACCCTGTTTGTAGGAAGGTGGAGATAAAATTACAGTAGACACAAGTGTAAACAAAACCATTACGGTACAAGAGCTGCTCCAGATCTCAAAGACTAAACTCACGACCACTTCTCGTAATGCCCAGAACTTCTGCACTTATCAATTTATTTTTTCTGTTGTGTAATTTAATTCATTAACCTTGTAAGTGTACGGTACTGGAGCCCTAACTTCACGCTTGGTTGCCACACGTCCCCCCCCAAAAAAATGATTTCTACGTCCGTCAGAACAGGTTGTCCCTCCGCCTCGTTATAAACCTCAGTGAGTTGGTTTGTCCCCTCCTACGTGAGAGACGATTAATGGCCACATACACACAGCATCCACAATTACCTCCACAGACAAACCGGAGATTCTGTATAAACTGTGTATGATTATATCTTGAAGTGTAAATTATGATACGTTAATGTAAGGGAGATGGTAGACGAGAGAGAAAGGAAGCGGTACACGAGTAATTACGTGAACATTAAGGAGTATGGTGTATATGTGGCCATGGGTTTACAGGATTATTTTTGCGTTACTGAGCATCTATAAACATCTGGTGATTGTGTGAGGCAGGTGGGTGTGTGAGGAAGGTGGGTGTGTGAGGTAGGTGGGTGTGTGAGGCAGGTGGGTGTGTGAGGCAGGAGGGTGTGTGAGGCAGGTGGGTGTGTGAGGCAGGTGGGTGTGTGAGGTAGGGGTGTGTGGAGGCAGGTGGGTGTGTGAGGTAGGTGGGTGTGTGAGGTAGGTGGTGTGGAGGCAGGTGGGTGTGAGGCAGGTGGGTGTGTGGAGGTAGGGTGGGTGTGGAGGTGGGTGGGTGTGGAGGCAGGTGTGAGGCAGGTGGGTGTGTGAGGAAGGTGGGTGTGTGAGGTAGGTGGGTGTGTGAGGCAGGTGGGTGTGTGAGGCAGGAGGGTGTGTGAGGCAGGTGGGTGTGTGAGGCAGGTGGGTGTGTGAGGCAGGTGGGTGTGTGAGGCAGGTGGGTGTGTGAGGCAGGTGGGTGTGTGAGGTAGGTGGGAAGATAATGTCAATTTAAAGGCTGTCAGGAACTAGTGGTGTCGGCAGCGACCTTTGAAACTCACAAAGCAGATTATATTTATTGGTGTGTGTGTGTGTGTGTATGTGTATATCCTTCTGGGGCTCTCGTTAGTCATAACATGTTGATAAAGGTTGCTAGAATGATCACGTCAGTCGCTGGTCAGACCTGATTAAAACACACACACACACACACACTCCCACCATCAGTTTCCCTCCCACAACATCCAGTTCAAAGCAGACATGACATGAATTATTGTCACCAACACAGTCACTACTCCACCTCTCTTCCACCTAGTATCACCCTCCTCCTCCTCCTCGTCTCTACCATACACCTCTCCTCTTTTCTTCTCTACCTTATTGCATCCTTAATTCCCTCCATACATCCCTAGTAGTGTGAGGTGTGTGTGGTGTAAGGTGTGTGTGTGGTAGTGTGGGGCTGTGAGGAGTGTGTGTGTGGTGTGGGGCTGTGAGTGTGTGTGGCAGTGTGGGGCTGTGTGTGTGTGGTGGGCCAGGAGGTGTGTGTGGTAGTGTGGGGCCTGGAGGTGTGTGTGTGGTAGGCTGAGGTGTGTGTGTGTGGTAGTGTGGGCTGAGGAGTGTGTGTGGTAGTGTGGGCTGTGAGGTGTGTGGAGTCTTGTGGAAACTGCATTATCAGTTATTACATAGAAATTGAAATTTTACTGTCGGTTACTGTCGACCAAACACCCTCTCCTCAATGTGTGTGTGTGTGCGTGACCCAGGAACTTGCCTCACAGCTTAGATGGATCAGCTTGAAACTTGGTTCGCATGTCCTCTATTGGGGTCACAGGTCATGATAACTGTTAGTAAAACCAGTTGACCCGTGTCTGTCTATTTCTGATTATTGAGACTGATATTTCAACGCACACACACACACGCACACACACACACACACGCTCCGAAATCAGTATCGTGTCACTTGTAAGCCTCTGCAAAGATGTATTTAGGTGCAGGTGTGGTACGTGATGATGTGCAGGTGTGGAAGGGGGAATGTGCAGGTGTGGAGCCCCCCCCCTGGGTTTGGTGTGGGCTGGTGGTGGCGCCGACGGAGGCCACGTGGGAACCCGGAAACTCGTCGCCCTTCTGTTGCTTCTACAGTGCTTCGGGTCCCACGTTATCAGCATCCCTCACTCCCCTTCACCCCCTCCTTCTGTTGTTGTTCTTTCTTTCTTTCTTTCTTTCTTTCTTGGTGTTTAATTATGTCCTTCTTCCGTATAATTGCTTATTGTTTATTTTTTCTTGTTTATTGTTTTTTTTTATTTAATGCCTCATGTTTTTAGCAGTGTCTCGTCATACGTAATTCGCCACTCGTTAACTAACATTGGTAGCCCCTCGCCGCTCGCCACTGGTCTCTTGTATACCTCTCTTGACCTCCTTGGCTACGTCACTCTTCAATGCCAACGTCATCAACATCCATATACCACTCCATGTCGCCGTTTCCTCCCTCCACGCCTCCTGACGTCATCCACTCACCATCCTCTTTGCACCCGTCGACGCCTCCCCGATGTTGTCTTTAACTCGATCCACTGAGCCCGTCGATGTCGTATTATTCACGCATTCGACTGTTTATTCCCTCCCACGTCCGTTTGTAGTCTTCAATTCGACCTATTTCCCCTGGCGATGTGTCTTTGTTACAATCGATTCGATCCCCTATACTCGTCAACCTGCTTTCATAGCCATCCACTCAACTTTTACACCGCTCGACGTCCCATTTTTCTGTAGACGTTCACTCGACTTTTAAAACTCGGTGAAGTTCTTTTCTAGTCGACCGTTTGACCCTCGGATCCAATCGAAGTCGCACGTAGTCGACCACTTGATTTGATATATTCATCGACGCCTCTCCATATACTCGCTCACGCGACCAGTTACATGGAGGTCCCTGAATGACACATCACTTCTCCCCAGACCTCAAAAACGGCATACTGCTTTGTCACTCTCCACAGAATACTTCCAAACGACCTACATTAAGGCCGAGATGTATACCTCCACTTCACTGAGCACCTCCATACTCCACAGCACACCCCACACAAGTATCTCTCGCCAACCTACATTCAGGAAGCGAAACATTCCCGCTCCACATAATACTGCCAAACACCATGCAACACCACCACACTCCACACAGCACCACCACATACCACACAACACCACCACACGCCACACTATGACAGCACAACCATACACCACACAGCAACACCATAGAGCACCACCACACATCACAGAATTTACACACTCCTGGTCATCCCCTCCATCGACCCACATTCATGCACACGTACAGTACTCTGCCACGAGTCATGCACGGACGCCTCTGCTTGTACGTCACCACCTGTGAGCGTCATGAAGACTGAACACCCATTCTTGCCGCGTTGATGCATCCACTTGTTCATGAGTCTGTGTGACCCATTTTTGTGGAGTGAAAGGGACATATCGGTTTTATGTCCTCATGTCAGCGGGTCTGTCTCTGTGCCTGGTTGACTTTACGTTCTATCAGATTTGAACTTTAGGAACAAACACTCCCAGTCCCCATGTTTGGTGAAGGTCGCCCGATAAACCCTCAAGGGTTTCATAAATAACAGAGTGTCGCGACGAGCAACTCCCACCTGATGTTGTGCAAAGTCCACCTGACCCCCTTGTTTCGTGAGCGTTGGCAGCCCTGTGCAAACAAATCAATAAACAAATGTACAAACAACTTTACTCTTGTTTGTGAGAAAATGGTACTGTACTGCCTTGGCTAACTAAATTCTTAACAATGCAGTGTAGTGAAAGTTTTCTTTTTAAGTATTGTTTTGTAAATTGTGTCACAAAGACATGAATGATTTTTTTTACTTAATGAAAAAAAACAACAAAATTTTTCCATTTCATAAAAAAAATATTTTCTCCACTTTACATATCGCTCCAAATTTGATGAAAATCAAAGAAAATAGTTCCCGTTTTACTCTGGATATTTTTTTCTCTTGAATCTTATTTATATGTTTTCTTTTCAATACACGAAATATATAAATTTAGTGCAGGAGGAAGACAAATATTACTGTAGTGTGAAAATGATTAATAAAAATAGGACCACCAGACCAAACAAAGCTCACCTGTAACCTTTGGTCTAAATACGGTTTCTGACATAAACAAATACACCGATACATGTCGACGAGTATAGCAGTGGGTCGGTTTAAAGACTTTCAGTTGACTTTTACTTTCAGGTGACTCGGCACATACTTAGAATAAATGATAGAAAATTTCTTTTATATACGTTTCATCATGTAGTTGTGATTCTACATTATTCACACTGTATAACATTAATTACACCGTACCACCATCTTTAGTTTACATTATTTTGAGTTTACTGTTTCAGGATATTTCTCGGTGGAGCTAACTTGCCTTAACCTTTCGGGCACTAATTCCAACACACAGAAAGCGGTAACAAAGTGAAAAAAAAAATTACTCGCTTCAGGAGGACTTAGCGTGGAGGTTCATGCTCGATTAAAATATGGACCATAATGTTAAGAATACGCAAGACGTGCTTTAGGCGAGAGCTTCGACGGAACAGCATAATCGTAGGTGGCCTTGTGTGACCCTCCTAACATGACCAAACTTTTTGAAAATTTATTGGTCACTGAGAGAGAGAGAGAGAGAGAGAGAGTTACGATCAATTACTATTATTTAATATATGTAAATTATCATGAGGTGTTAGATTATTGGTCACTTGCTCACCAACTCGCACTCTGGCAGAGAAAAAATTAATGTCACTTGTTCTGTCACGGAAGAAAAGATTTTTATGTTGGCACACCTTTACACCGGCTACTGTAGTTCTGTTGAGATGTTAGTTATATTTATTATTATTATTATTATATATTATTATTATTATTATTATTATTATTATTATTGTTATTATTATTATTATTATTATTATTATTATTATTATTATTATTATTATTATTATTATTTACTGAATATGTATTATGCTTTGTTCTTGTTTTCTTCTCTTTAATCTTTCCCGTTATTTCCTTCATTTCTGTATTAATGTCCTGGTATCATGTCCTGGACGGTGTTTTGTGTTGGTACGTCAAAACTCGCGAGTAATTATGATTTTCTTTTTCAGAGGCAGTCAACTTTGTCCACACACACGTTCATAATGAAGGTTGGTGAGGCAGTACAAGTTTGTTTACACAGTTTTCCGTATAGAGTCATTTGGGAGACCTTAAATGTTAACATGTGATGACCTGTGGTCGGGCATTTCTGAATTACATTTCATTTTACACCATCCATTAAACTGCAATGAAAATATCGGAATGCATTAAATGTAACTAATTCTTATGGCGAATAGAGTGGAGACTATTACACAATATATGAACACTACACAAGTCATTACAACGAACAACAAATACTGTCATCAGCGGATTTAAACTGTACACCACAAGACAAGAGGAACAACACAATACTGGTGATGAAACACAAGGTGACAGCCAGTTACTGATGAATCAATGATATGTTTAAACAGAGGTGGTTCTCTCACGAAATGTAACTTTTTACGGATATAAAACTTTAGGATAAAAAACGTTAAAAACTTTAGAAAAAGATTAATGGTTTCTTTAGGGGACAGTTAAACCCATATTAACTCTTCACCCATAAAAATTTGCAAGCTTTTGTGACCCTTTAAGTGCAGGGTCCCGCGGGGTCGCCCGATTTGCCCTTCCCTCAGGCCACCACTGACACAGACTGTAGACCAAGGTTCACAATACACAGAAGTGGGAGATAAATTCGTCAATAAAAGCTCCAAATCACTGGTTTGGTAAATAATGATATATATACTCGTATGACGCCTTCACCTTCCACACGGCCCACTCGCTGCCTGTAAATGTGTGACCTTAACATAACACTTTTTGACGCCTTAGGTTGGATATACCGCGTCAGGTACTACCATGGCTGAGTGAGAGTGACTGGTGGAGGCTCAGATATGGTGGTGAGTGTGTCAGTGTGTGAGAGTGAGTGTTTTGAATACTTTAACATGTGCAGGATTTTTTTTTAATGTTAATTTTTTTTTCCAAGTAAATATTTTAAAATGATGAATACGCGAAGGAGCTCCAGGTAGCCCCACAGGGATCCCGAGAAGAAGTAAGAAGACGAAATGTTATTTTAAAAAGAGCTCTTGAAATGTTCTTATTTTTAACCTTTTATCTTATGTATGATACACACACACACACACACACACACACACACACACACACACGTATCAACAGACAGACACACACAGACGGGAGAGAGCCGTTATAGACTGGTAGTAGTGATGGGAAGGATAATTAAGGTAACGTGTCCCGCCATGCGAGGCCACACGCCACGCTGATCCAGGGCCGCCCTCATACCTCATGGCCACCACGCTGGTCACAGGGCCATCCTCACACCTCATGGCCACCACAATGGTCCAGGGCCACCCTCATACCTCATGGCCTTCACACTAGTTCAGGGCCACCCTCACACATCATGGCCACATCGCTGGTCCAGGGCCATCCTCACACTTCATGACCACCACGCTGGTCCAGCCTACTTTGACATTGCTACCATTGTTGCGCCCCTACCACCCCTGATCAGTGACAGGCAGAGGGTGACGGCAAGGGTTGTGTGTCCTCCTCCAGCAAAGACGATGCTCTTTCCTTCCTCCCTCCTCTAAGAGTGTCAGCTCCTCTCTCCACTAAGAGCGTCAGCGCCCCTCCCTCCCTCCTCCCCCAAAGAGTGTCAGCTCCCTTCCCTCCCTCCCCCAAGAGTGCGTCAGCCCTCCTCTCCACCAAGAGTGTCAGCCCTCCTCCCTCCCCCCAAGAGTGTCAAAGGCCCTCCCTCCTCCCCCCAAGAGTGTCAGCCCTCCCTCTCCACTAAGAGTGTCAGCCTCCCTCCCTCTCCAAAGAGCACAGCTCCCTTCCCTCCCCTCCCCAAGAGTGCCAGCTCCTCTCTCTCCACCAAGAGTGTCAGCCCCTCCTCCTCTCCACTAAGAGTGTCAGCCCTCCCTCTCTCCACTAAGAGCAACAAATTCCTCCTCCAAGAGTGTCAGCCCTCCCCCTCCCCCAAAGAGCAACAGCCCCTCCCTCCCCTAAGAGTGTCAGCTCCCTTCCCTCTCTCCTCCAAGAGTGTCAGGACCACTCCCTCTCTCCTCTCCGCGGACACTCACACAGTGCCACAGCAGGTGACACACAGTTAATAATGAAACACGGTATAAAAACAAGGCCATGTTACCGCTCACTCCTGGATGAATTACTGATAACAAGGTGTTGAACGTTTGACGAGGGTGGTGTGTGTGTGTGTGTGTGTGTGTGTGTGTGTGTGTGTGTGTGTGTGTGTGTGTGTGTGTGTGTGTGTGTGTTCAAGCTTATGCATATTCACGAAAACCACAACTTTAACCTCTAAAACCACCACCATTATTCTCTCTCTCTCTCTCTCTCTCTCTCTCTCTCACACACACACACACACACACACACAGTCACATACACTAAGAGCCAGGTTTCATCCTACACATTATATTTATTGCTGTATTTACTACCTGTTTCTTAACCCAGGATGACGTGTTCATAAGACCAAGACAATCCTGAGAATTTTAAGAGGTTGTAGCGAGCACTTAATGACTCACTTGGATTGGTTGGAAGGTTACATAGGTTCCTGGTCCTAATGAGCCCCGGTTCCAATGGGTCCTTAAAATGGTCCCCAGTTCTAATGGGTCTTGGTTCTAATGGGTCCTTAGAATGGGCCACAGTTCTAATGGGTCCCAGTCCTCATGTATTTGTCATCATAAGTAAGCCTCATATTCATTATACGGTGTGAGTGTGTTGACTCATTGTTGTACAGGTATTCATTTTTTCCCACCCTCCTATTTTCCCCCACCGTCCTCTTTTTTCCCATCCTCCTCTTTTTTCCCACCCTCCTCTTTTTTCCCACCCTCCTCTTCTTCCCCCACCGTCCTCTTTTTTCCCATCCTCCTCTTTTTTCCCACCCTCCTCTTTTTTCCCACCCTCCTCTTCTTCCCACCCTCCTCTTTTTTCCCACCCTCCTCTTCTTCCCTACCGTCCTTTTTTCCCTACCACCCTCTTTTCCCCCCACCCTCCTTTTTTCCCTTTTCCCTAACTCTCTACCTTGCCCTCTTCTCCTTATACCCCCCGGTCTCCCACCACTTCCCCCTGTCTACACCTGGGTGATCAGGACCAACCATTACTGACGTCCGGAAAGGGGAGGGTTTGGTCACTTGGGCGGAAATTGTGTCAGGGTCGCCTCTTTTCAGGTCACCTACGTAATGCTCACCTGAATGTCCTCACGCTCACCTGTTGGTCCCCACGCTCACCTGTTGATCCCCACGCTCACCTGTTAGTCCCCACGTTCACTTGTAGGCTCCCACGCTCACCTGTTGGTCCCCACGCTCACCTGTTGGTCTCCACGCTCACCTGCAATTAAAAGAGAAACAGTTTATTTTGCGTGAAGGTTAGAAGTATACATTTTACATTTTTGATGCTGCTGAGTGTTGTCTGCGGTACAGCTCTCGCGTCTTGACACCCGAGAAACATATTTACAGACTCATTTTAACCCCCTGAGGACGAAAAGATCAACCTATCAACTTCAGTGGTGTTAAACTTTTAAATTATTATTCTCAAGGTGTTAAACCATCTTACTCAAAGGGTTAAAATGTCCTTAAACCATCTTCTTCTACAAAGGGTTAAACCATCCTCCTCGAAGGATTAAACCATGAAGCAAAATCTGGCTCATGTCAGGACAAAGTGTAACACATTCACACATATTTATAAAATCAGCCACAACACCTGGACTAATATTTCATTTAACTAAGGAGGAGGAGGTGGAGGAGAAAGAAGAAGAGGATGGAGAGGAAGAGAAATGGGAGGTGGAAAAGGAGGAGGGAGAGGAGGCGTAATTATAACACGGCATAATAACTTAACACTGGATCTTCACTCTGCACGACAGTAATTATTCATTCACACATCAAACATGACACTTTAACACCATTATGCCAACATTTAAACAACAGGTGTGTGTGTGTGTGTGTGTTTTTAGGACTGGTTAACAGGTGTGGAGTGTAGTGTTGTCTCTGGTGGGCTGAGGGTGTGCCGCTACACACCTCCGGGTCATGGATGGTGTGTTATGGAGGGTGGAGATTATCAGATGGGTGGCTGTCTGATGTGGCGCCCATGTTTACCTGTACTGTACCGCCCCACGCTCACCTGTACCTCCCCACGCTCACCTGCACCTCCCCACGCTCACCTGCACCTCCCCACGCTCACCTGTACGTTCTCCCCCCTCTCCTCACGCTCACCAGGTTCACGGGGTCACGCTCACCAGGTTGAACAACAGAAACAAAAGGTAGTTTAATTAAGTTTGTGTTCAATTTCCTCTCAGTTTCACTTACAGTTTCAAAGCTTTGTTGCTCATTTCAAAAGCTTCGTCGTGTGTGTTTATTCTGGTCCAAGTAAGACAAAGTATTTTTATAGTCATTTCGGAGCTTCATTATCGCACTTAGAAACCAAATATTTTAGCTCTATTTTCAAGCTCTGGAACTCATGTTTCGAAGGTTTTCAGTGGAGATTATTTTAAAGCTGGAAGGTTGTGTGAGGCTTTAAAGCTGGGTGTGGTAAAACTGGGTAAGTATTCTCGCATATGAACCAACATTACGGAACATTGGGGCGGCTTTGTTTACTAGAGCGTAGCGTCTGTGGGTGTGTGGTGACGGAGAGACGGGGAAGGGTGACGGCAGCAGTGTGACGCCACCCTCCTCTACCACTGCTGACTTTGTGTGTGTGTTTGTGTGTTCACTCTCAAGTATAAACTACACACACACACAATCGCTACACCTATTCTTCATTTCTCCTGTGCCACTTTATTCACTATTTCTTATCTCCCATTACCTATCTGACTCATTAATGTCTCACCTCCTCTCCCATCTCCCTCCCATCCCCCCTCCCACTCCCTTACCCCTTCCCTTTCCTTCCCCCACCCCTGCACTCGTTCACAGCCAAGACACAATTAAATGCCACCAAGATAGTGTCATCACTCTTGTCTCATTATGCCTCCGTTATATGAACTGTATTTAGCTCATTCATATTGTTTATAAACCAGGTGTGATACAATTAGCTTATTGTAGGTTTCGTTATTTACTTTATCATACGTGTGTTACCGTGTGTTACCGTGTGTTACCGTGTTGTATCGTTCATTATGTTATTTATTAAGTGTAACATACGGGGGGGTGTCGGTTTTCATTTTTTTTTTGCTGGCGTTAAATGTGTCACATACCGTATCCACCAGGACAGTTTGGTTACTTACACAGGGGTACAGAGCCATGACGTACAACATGGAATGCAAACATAACCTGAAATTGTTAAGTTAGGTTAAGGTGGTTGGTTAGTGCGGTTGGTGTGGTTAGTGTCTGGCGAGATTAATTATAGTTTTGTACATTGGCAAATTATACACAGCTTTCTAGTCAAAAGTTAATTGAGACTTGGATACTAGTGGATAACAACTGCCTAAAACATTGCATTATTATCTGGATACAGCGATACAGGAATGCTTGTTCGCTTCGTTGAGACCTACAGTGCACTCAGCTGTGAATTGTTAAGAGATCTTTACAGTTGGTGAAGTGGAGACGGTCGAGTGCAGTGCCAGCCTCATCGTTTTCTTATATTCCTTAAAATGTTTAGTTTATTGTGTGTTGTATTACCACTGGTCCTAATGGGGTGCCAGGACCTATTTTCACTTCTCATGGTAGTGTAGTGCTGAGGAGATACGTACTGTATATAGTCATAAGATAATATACCTTTTTATTCTTCAGATGTGTAATGTTATGTAATGCATCTCACCAAATACTGTTATGTTTGAAGAAGAAGAGAAAAGTTAACGTTGATGAGGTAGCTATTTAGTTTAGTGTAAGACAATGTGTAATAATTTAGTGTCTGATGTAAGAGTCAGGTGTGACGGTGGCGGACACCTGGCAGGAAATGACAAGGTGCCCCTCCATCATCCACACACACACCTGTCTGCCCCTCCACCACCCACCCAGGGAGAGCAAACTACTACAGTATATACCTAACCCGTGCGAAGTTGGGTCATTCTGCTCGTAAATTAATAATAATAATAATATAATAAGTGAATATCTTGCCTTTGTTATTTCGGTAAGCACGTCCTGAGAATATAAAAGTTATGCAGATTTGACTCCCACTAACCGTGTGGTGGTCTGAGCCATAGAACGCATTTCAACAACACCCACGAAATTGAGACTTGTTAGTTTTCCCAGCAATCCACTTAGAGAGGGGTGAGCGGGGCGACCTGGCAGACTCCAGACCTCACAAACAAATCATTAAGGCTTCCCCAAAGCAGCCGTGACACACCAAGGAGTACTTTGGACATTAGCATAATATGATAATGGTGGGAAGACGCACATCAATAGAGCACGCACACACACACACGCGCTGACAATGGCACCCGGCACGAAAGAAGCCATTGTGGAGTGTAGTGTAGTGCAGTGTAGTGGAGAGTCTTGGGTGTAGGCTGTGGAGGGTGTACAGAAAGTCGTCTATAGTAGTTAGTGTGGATTATAATGTACCCTCCTCTCGCATCCTAGTGAAACTCAACTAAAGATCCCTGGCCCGCCTCATGTTATCCTGGCAGTGCGTCTCTCCAAGGCTGGGGGCGGTGGGGCTGGTATAGTGGTGTACAGTACCATCATACTCTGGCTGGTAAAGACGACCCAACATTCTCATGGGTGTATTATTTCCTCACTAATTAACTCAAACATGTCACCAATTATTCCTCACCAAGAATATAGCATTAAGACCAAAAAATATATTAATAATAACACAGGTTGAAGTTCTTATAGGTCTTCCCCCCCCCCCCCAAGACGGATGTTGAAGATATTAATGAACCCCATCTGAAAAAAAGTGTCAAGTCACATGATGAGGTGAATCAATTATCGTCCTTCGTTTTAGTTTTCTTATCACGTCTGGGGGGACAACCAATCATAGACGGTTCTCGCTGATAAGTGTAGGGTCATCTGCTTCACCTCGTACTCACAACAACACAGCCTATGACGGTATACACGTGAAAGAAATGTCAGATTTAGATTAAGTTTGTCAGTGTTGGTAAAGGAAGATGAGAGAGCTGGTTTGTCATTGGTGAGAGGAAATACACGTTGTTTGTTGAGTCCCAAGTTGTGTTTCGTTATTGTATGTGTGTTAGTCTGTGATTGGTGGATGAGTCTGTGATTGGTGGATGAGTCTGTGATCAGGTGATAAGTGTAGGTAGCCATGGCGCCTTCTTCGTCCACCTCAACTACACACTGGCCAGGTCCTCACACTGCTCTACTTGCCTCACACTGCTCTACTTGCCTCACACTGCTCTACTTGCCTCACACTGCTCTACTTGCCTCACACTGCTCTACTTGCCTCACACTGCTCTACTTGCCTCGCACTGCTCTACTTGCCTCACACTGCTCTACTTGCCTCACACTGCTCTACTTGCCTCACACTGCTCTACTTGCCTCACACTGCTCTACTTGCCTCACACAACACACTTTCGGTTTTATGATCTTATTGTCGGTACTTATTTCCTCACACTTGTAAATACATGAAAATTATATAATATATATATATATATATATATAAGAAAACTAAATTGTCATCATTGTCATCATTAATGTGTCTTGAGAGAGAGAAAAACCCCGAGACGCAGTGATATTCCTGACCACATTACTTGTGACGCAGTTCTTGACCACACCATGAAGAACTCTGTAATCACCACGTGACACAGTTCTTGACCACACCATTAGGAACACAGTAAACACCACGTGACAGCTCTTGACCACACCATGAAGAACACAGTAAACATCACGTGACACAGTTCTTGACCACACCATGAAGAACTCAGTAAACACCACGTGACAGCTCTTGACCACACCATGAAGAACACAGTAAACACCACGTGACAGCTCTTGACCACACCATGAAGAGCACTGTCAACATCACATGAGACAGTTCTTGACCACTGCGTAAAAAATTGTCAAGTTGTAATATGAAAGACAGCTGTGGGCGGAACACTGGTGAAGGAGGGGTGGGTGGGGGGGACCTGCCTGGCCACGCACACCTTTATACTGCAGTAGTGTGAAATAACTTATGGTGGTGATGTATGATTTATCTTACAAGGAAGAATTTGAAAGTGTGAGTGAGGTTTTGTGGACGTGGCCGACGGTGGTAGGGAAGGGCGTGATGGGGAGGTGTTGGAGTATGGCGTGGTGGGGAGGGGGGTGGTGGGGGAGAGGCGTGATGGGGAGGTGTTGGGGTATGGCGTGGTAGAGAAGGGGGGTGGTGGGGAAGGCGTGATGGGGAGGGAAATGGTTGGAGAGGTGTTGGTAGGGGAAATGGGTGGTAGGGAAAGGAATGGTGGAGGTGGTGTGGATGGAGTGGTTGGGGAGGGCGTGGTGGGGGGTGAAGAACGGTTGAGGGGGTGAAGGTTCAGTAGAAGGAGGGGAGGGAAGAGTCGGCTTTATCAAGGTTTACGGGGGTGCATGCTACCAACTCTTTCCCTGATGAAATAATAATAATCATAATTTTCTCTTCGTAAATAATATTCAGACAATTGAAAGCTCAGCAAAGTGTTCCGAAACGTGACCATTAGTGTAGTCAGTTGTAGAGTACTGTAGAGCCTAAAACGTGACCATCAGTGTGTCAGTGTAGTCAGTTGTAGAGTACTGTAGAGCTTAAAACGTGACCATCAGTGTGTCAGTGTAGTCAGTTGTAGAGTACTGTAGAGCTTAAAACGTGACCATCAGTGTATCAGTGTAGTCAGTTGTAGAGTACTGTAGAGCCTTATACTGTAACGATTCCATAGCGATTTTTTTTATTAGAAACACAAACATAAAATTGATTTCATTACTTTGTATGTTATTGTCTACTTTAATATTATATTGTTCGTGGTCACTCCCCAATGCCTCATTAATTCCTCCCAGTACCTCACTAGTCCTCCCCAGTACTCATTAGTCCTCCAAGTGCCTCATTAGCCCTCCCAGTACCTCATTAGTCCTCCCAGTGCCTCATTAGTCCTCCCCAGTACCTCATTAGTCCTCCCAGTACCTCATTAGTCCTCCCAGTACCTCATTAGTCCTCCCAGTACCTCATTAGTCCTCCCAGTACCTCACTAGTCCTCCCCAGTACCTCACTAGTCCTCCCCAGTACTCATTGGTCCTCCCAGTGCCTCATTAGTCCCTCCCAGTACCTCACTAGTCCTCCCCAGTGCCTCACTAGTCCTCCCCAGTACCTCATTAGTCCTCCCCAGTGCCTCACTGAGTCTCCCCAGTGCCTCCACTGAGTCCTCCCAGAACCTCACTAACGTCCTCCCCAGTGCCTCCACTAGTCCTCCCATGCCTCCACTAGTCCTCCCAGTGCCTCCAACAGTCCTCCCAGTACCTCATTAGTCCTCCCCAGTACCTCACTAGTCCTCCCCAGTACCTCACCATTCCCCATGACTCCCAGTACCTCTCCATGACTCCCAGTACCTCCCTCTCCCCAGTACCTCGCCCACGCACCACCAACAGCAGCAGGTGACACAGTTAGTGGCAGCACCTGGAGGAGTGTGGGACTGGCCGGACCTAGTTAACTTCTGCTCTACATATTGTGTATTTAATAACCACCCATCTCCGCCCACACTGATGTTACCACCCATCCCCGCCCACACTGAGTGTTATCACCCAACCAAGCCACCCCACCCCACCCTCTCACCAACACCTTCAACCACAACTATATCCACCACCACCATCACTGTTATTACCACGATTATTTTCACTAAAATGAACTTTGACCTCATGCTACTGCCACTATCACCCCCTCTACCACAACCTTTTCCATCACAACCCTGCTACCACAACCCATGCCGTCACAACTCCTGCCATCATAACCCCTGCTACCCCAACCCATGTCCGTCACAACCACTGCTACCACAACCCCGGTCACCACAGCCCATCCCATCACACCCTTCACCACAATCCCCGTCACAACAATGCCTATTAACCATCACTAGCAACTCGGCTTTAGGGCCACACCCACATCATCACCACTCACTTACCACCACCATCACCCTTCACTACCACCATCACCTTTCACCACTCACCACCACCTTTACCACTCACCACCATCACCACCACCACTCACCACCACCAGGAGAGACATGCAGAATGGGATACAAATATTACTGTGTATGAATTTTATATTAGTGACAGCATGACTAACCTAACCTAACCTAACCTAACCTAACCTAACCTAACCTAACCAAAGTATATATTATCACACGGCGCCCTGAAGGTCTGTCTACACTATGTGAGAGAGTAGTTTTATCTTCTCTGGGTCACTGCTTGGTGTATGTAAACAACGAAGTGGCCATTGCTCTTGCCGTAAACGAGGGCCATGGTGGACAGATGTAAACAACGAAGTGGCCATTGCTCTTGCCGTAAACGAGGGCCATGGTGGACAGATGTAAACAACGAAGTGGCCATTGCTCTTGCCGTAAACGAGGGCCATGGTGGACAGATGTAAACAACGAAGTGGCCATTGCTCTTGCCGTAAACGAGGGCCATGGTGGACAGCGGGTGGCCAACGCTCATATGGCATTTCTTCAAAGAGCGTGTAATTGTGGGGTAGAGAGAATCGTTTAGGTGTGTTGGGTTGGTGGTGATGGTGGTGTGGTTGTGGTGTGGTGGTGTTGCGGGAGGTTGTATGTGGTGTAGTGGTGTTGGAGGTGTGGGTATGTGGTGTGGGTGTGTTATGGTGGGGGTGGTGGTATAGTGTGGGTGTGTTATAGTGGGTGGTGGTATGTATTAGTGGGGGGTGTTATGGTGAGGTAATTGGTATGTGGTGGTGGGGTGTTGGTGTGTGGTAGAGGCATTTTACAGTAGGATTTAACGTACAGAGTGTTGAGTAATGCTGTGTTATTGTGGTGTGGTTCTAACTCATCTACTGAATCCTTGAAGTCTAGATCACCACAACATAATCACCACCACACACCACTACCACCACCACACACCACTACCACGCCACACTACCACACCACCATACTACCACCACCACCACCACCACACTACCACCACCACCAAGGGACCTATGTCATGATGTTCTGGTTTCAGTGAATGAGAAACTGTTCTTTGTCCGGGCGAAACTACTCAGTTGAAATATCGGCACTGTGGTAGTTCCGGGAGGGGGGGAGGGGAGGGGGGGGGGTATACACACACACACACACACACACTTGAACAGTTATCGCGACGTATCACATAGAGGTGTTATTACAATAGCTTTAAGGAACGTTCAGAGGCTTATATCCACCAAGACAACGAAGTGCCAGATTGTGTTGTGCTAAACCTTGGGGATTTATTTATTTTTTGTGTGTTGCAAGTATTGTGCTGCAGTGGCTCAAACCCTCGCAGTCTTAAGTGCTGTTTTGAGACAGTTATTTACACAGGAAACTTGTCGAGGAATGTTAAAGACTTGGTGGGTGTTAAAGAGTGTAGTGTAATTGCTGCTGCTGCTGCTGCTGCACCCATAGAGACAGTTTAATGGTACACAGCAATTATCATGGCAGAGATTGTGAACCAAGGAAGTAAGTGAGGAAGATTATGACGTAGTGGAGTAATATAACGGAAGTGTAGAGTGATGGGGCTGACCTGCGACTACCATCTTATCACCATCACCACCTCACCATCACTTCACCACCACCACCACCTCACCACTTCACCACGACCACCTCACCATCACCACCTCACCACCATCACATCATCGCTACGCCACTACGATTACACCATCACCTGACCCATCCCAACTACCACAGCTACATGACCTCCACCAATCATAGAGCAGAACAAGGGTATAGGGCGCCACCCTCACCTGTGTCTCCTCACCTGTTGATGTTACCTGTGTCTCCCCACCTGTTGATGTTACCTGTGTCTCCTCACCTGTTGATGTTACCTGTGTCTCCTCACCTGTTGATGTTACCTGTGTCTCCTCACCTGTTGATGTTATCTGTGTCTCCTCACCTGTTGATGTTACCTGTGTCTCCTCACCTGTTGATGTTACCTGTGTCTCCCCACCTGTTGATGTTACCTGTGCCTCTCACTCCCTGTTGATGTTACTATGTCTCCCCACCTGTGATGTTACCTGCTGTCTCCCCACCTGTTGATGTTACCTGTGTCTCCTCACCTGTTGATGTTACCTGTGTCTCCTCACCTGTTGATGTTACCTGTATCTCCTCACCTGTTGATGTTACCTGTGTCTCCTCACCTGTTGATGTTACCTGTGTCTCCTCACCTGTTGATGTTACCTGTGTCTCCCCACCTGTTGATGTTACCTGTGTCTCCCCACCTGTTGATGTTACCTGTGTCTCCTCACCTGTTGATGTTATCTGTGTCTCCTCACCTGTTGATGTTACCTGTGTCTCCTCACCTGTTGATGTTACCTGTGTCTCCCCACCTGTTGATGTTACCTGTGTCTCCTCACCTGTTGATGTTATCTGTGTCTCCCCACCTGTTGATGTTACCTGTGTCTCCTCACCTGTTGATGTTACCTGTGTCTCCACCTGTTGACCTGTTGATGTTACCTGTGTCTCCTCACCTGTTGATGTTACCTGTGACCTGTTGATCTGTGTCTCCCCACCTGTTGATGTTACCTGTGTCTCCCACTGTTGATGTTACCTGTGTCTCCCCACCTGTTGATGTTACCTGTGTCTCCTCACCTGTTGATGTTACCTGTGTCTCCTCACCTGTTGATGTTACCTGTGTCTCCTCACCTGTTGGTAACTATAGTCTCCCTCACCACACCAGACACTGTAGAGCCAACACCTACCACACTATGCCCGCTACACTACACTACATGCAACTTATGGCACTATAGCTTACCCTTATTCATCACAACGCTTAAATCTATCACCATCATCATCATCATCATCATCATCATCATCATTACCACCACCACCACCACCACCACCATCCATAACCAGTACCACCTTCGACCTTAAACCATCTACCACTCACTCACCTTTGTTAACAACCTACACAAGTTCGCCAACACCTGAACCAGCCTCCATCTCACCTGCCTGCCCTTCACCACCTACAGTACACCACCTTTCACCACCTACACACACACACACACACACACACTTTACAATACACAACAAGTAAATGTACTGTGCACCTGACCTTGTATCTGTATAGCACTGTGTTGACCTTAGGCTGAGAGTGACCCTGACCTAAGGAACGGTGTCTGACCTCTGAATCAACGATTGTATAGAATTTTATCACTTTGTCCCAGACTGTTGTCCCATGTATGTAGAAGGTCACTGAAATCATTCCAACACGTTTATAACATACATACATATACAGTATACATACATACATACATACATACATACATACATACATACATACATACATACATACATACATACATACACACATACAGTCTTCTGTCTTTCAAATTGTTTTTATTGGAAAATATATGATATAATTTTCATAGGGAGCTGGTGTACTGTACTGTACAGTATACAGGCTGACTGTAGCTGAGCCTATCTGCTGGTGGGGGCCGGGGAAGAACTTAGCTGATCGTGTGCAATTAGTTAGGAAGTTGACTTTAGTTGACCATGAGGTGTGACAGGGGAGGGGGAAGCAGGCAGCGCGGACAGGAAGAAGGAAGGTTGTGGGTCAGAGAAGAATGTAGTGGCGACCTGCATGTGGACCATACGTCACCCCAGGAAGTGCTTAGTGCAGGTCACACTCACGGAACACTACTGCCTCAAGACTCTAGAGTTGACGTTCCCGCTACCGGTAGGTCACATACCAATGTACCGGACGTCAGGTTACCTCGGAAGTCGTTTAGCAGTGAACTTCATATTACACCAGACATCCTTTTGCACCCAGCACTCCTTAGAGGTTGATGTCGTTTAGCATCATATGTGTCTGTCAGTAGATACCGCGTCTTAAGAACAAGACTGACACTTGGTACAGGCGAGGTGTGTGTTAGTCCTCCGTGAACCAGGGGAGGGATAGGGATGAGTGACCTTGGTGGCCGCTCACGCAACACCTTGTCAACACGAGCCATGATTGGTCAGTTTTCTTGTAAATTATGAGCATGATTGGTCAGTTTTCTTGTAAATTATGAGCATGATTGGTCAGTTTTCTTGTAAATTATGAGCATGATTGGTCGGTTTTCTTGTAAATTATGAGCATGTTTGGTCAGTTTTCTTGTATATTGCAACTTTTAATTAGTTTCCGTTTATCAGTGGATGTGAGTGTGTGTTAATAGCTGAACAAACCCCTGTATTTACCTGTAATATATACAAAGTACTTCAGGAAAATATGGAAGTGTTTTAAATAATGGAGATAGTTGACGGCAGCTGACTAGTGTTGGTCACAAGGACGATGATATAATAGTCACTTAAACTAAGTCTGACGTCATGCTACTGAGATGTGCAGAGTTCGTGTGTTAATCCGGCACTAGCGAACACGACAGTAAAATTCTCAACTCTCAAGTGTCCTATACTCTGTGAAGCAACGTGATTATGAGATATATATTCGAAGTGCTCACCGGCGCGGGCTGTCATCACCTGGAGGACCGAGTTACCTGAAGAGTGTTATATAATATCTGATGGTGGGGTCAGGGTCCGTCTAGTGGGAGGAATTTATATAACCTTATGAGGTGTTGTCAGTCTTATGTTATTACACGCCCGATGGTCGCCTGGGGTCGGTACCTGGATGGACACAAACACAGTATTAAGACGAAACCTTTATTACCCAGTGACCTCCACCCATCAACTGGTGCATGTTCTTTTGTGTGACCCCCCCCCACCACCACCACCACCACCCTGTACTCTGACCCTCCCTGTACTATGACCCACCCCTGTACTCTGACCCACCTCTGTACTCTGATCCACCTCTGTACTCTGACCCTCGCTGTACAAGACACAAGAGGGGTCAAAAAGGCAATAATGACGAGGTTCTTAAGTCCAAAGCTCATTTACATAATATATGGTTAATATAGCTTTTGGGTGTATCCAGTAAAGTGGACACATATATGAATAGTGTTACCTTGGTACACATGTTTTATTAATGTTTCACCAGGAGGATTTTATGCATCGTAAAAAAGATCTCTGAGGCAGAAGTTGGAATTATATTTTTAGTCTCTCTCTCTCTCTCTCTCTCTCTCTCTCTCTCTCTCTCTCAAATCATAATGTGCCAAGTTTCTAACACTCATGTACTCAGCCACACCCTAAAGGTACTTGATCTCTGTCTTGTATCATAGTTAAACAAAAATAACTCTAGCACATACTTCTTGAGGCAGCGATTAATTCTTCATTATCCCGGTGATCAAAATCCTATTCCACCTGGACAAAGCTTTGAAAACACGTGTGTCAACTGGCTACACATACCTTAGTACATTAAACCTTTGACCTTACACAAGGATCCCTCACCTTCAGCTAACACATGCCATTTTGAACCTTTTTACATGATGTTAAAAAAAGACTTATGTAAGTAGATTTACTCATCGTACTGATAAATTCTTCATCTCAAACTGAAAACGTTTATTTTTTTTATCTATTAAAGAAGAGAGGACATTTATTTCCTGACACAACCTAACCTAAAGCCATTTCCATCACAACGCGTTATATAAAGCACGTTTTGACTTCTTGTTTTGACAAAGTGAAAACAAAGTACGTATGTTGATCAGTGTCGCTGGTCGTAGTAAAATACAGTACTGTACAGGGTGTCCCCAACATTATCTGTTGACGCGTCAGTAAGATTTCCTCACGTGCACCAGTAGTAAGATAGACCACGATCTCAGTAATATGTCCACTGCCACACTGGAGTTCGTAGTTTCGCGATAATTATTACAAATATACCTTGTCTTTTGAGATACCCTATAGAAATAAGTCTAGTGGAGTGATGTCAAGCGAAAATCAAACGCCAGTTAGACGTTGTGTGAGCTACTGATGGCACGCTTGTGGGAGTCTATTGCTCTGTCAAGAAAACCGGTCTGGGCTGAATTGTATGTTTGTTAGTTATTCTGTTGTTTATATTCAAGGTTAGAAGGATTAATATAGGGAGAGTTTGTATACCTCCACCCTCTACTGTGTGCCCTCCCTCTACTGGGTATATGTGGAAGCAGCAGTCGTAATAAAAGGTAATGAAAGACGTGTTGCCAGAGGTAGCCCAGGTATATAGAGTGTGGCGGCGAGGGTCGGGGAAGGAAGGAGGGAGAGAGAGAAGAGAGAGATGGGAGGGTTAGGACAAAGAGAGAAGGGAGAAGCAGAGAGGGAGATAGGAAAATGACAAAGAGAGATGAGAAAGAAGATAGAGATAATAAGGTGAGGAGAAACAGAGAAGGTGAAAGGTGGAGTTGGAGACAAGGAGGTGGAGACAAAGAGAGGTGGGTGTGGTCGTGGTGGGGGTGGTGGAGGGAGAAGGACAAGTAGGGGTCAACATTATCAGGTGAGGGGCATCGAGGGAAGGGGGTGGTAGGTAAATAAGAGGTAGTGGGGTGTGGTAAACAGCTGGACTAACTTTACATCATAATACTAAAGGTTACAGATCAGTGGTGGTGAATCACTCGCTGGCAGTAATGGGATCCGGACGAAAGCCTCCTAGGACAAAAGCCCTCCCACCCCCGGACAAAAGACCCCGCCCCCCCCCGGACAAAAGCCCCGTGAACAAAACCCCCTCAGTTAAATGGCAAATTAGGTCAAATGCCCCTCAGCTAAAGTGCAAAATGGGTATGGTTAGGTTAGGTTAGGTTGATAATACAGTGAAGCATGAACAGTCTTGTGAAGCGTGTTAGATAGTGTCTACAACGATACAATGTCTACTTCAGTCAATGCCTACCACGATACAATGTCTACCACGATACAATGTCTACCACAGCACAATGCCTACCACGATACAATGTCTACCACGATACAATGCCTACCACAACACAATGCCTACCACGATACAATGTCTACCACGATACAATGTCTACTTCAGTCAATGCCTACCACAGTACAATGTCTACCACGATACAATGTCTACCACGATACAATGTCTACAACGATACAATGTCTACTTCAGTCAATGCCTACCACAGTACAATGTCTACCACGATACAATGTCTACCGCAGTACAATGTCTACCACGGTACAATGTCTACCACACCACTGCCAGTTTGGGTCAACGTACTCCAGGTGTTTATTGCATCACTTAACCAGTTCGAAGGATTTTATGGAACTGTGCGTGTCTCTACGTCACAGCGTCCGTGGTCCATGGTCCGTCCCTCCCGTGAACGTGAACATATTTTTATGATTTTTAATGTTGGGAAGGACATCGATAACCTTTAAGAGCTTGAACAAGGTCGATATTAACAATAATCTAAATAAAGATGGTGATTTAGCGGCCATATTTCTTTCATAACATGTCCACAAATATTGTCAGTACGTGAACCTGAAGATGGAGTTCGAGAATGGATCACGTGTTCGACTTCAGGCAAATACATCCATACAGTGTCTAGTGTTTGTGAATTTTATGAAATAATTGAACTTGTCGGTAAACTATTGCATGTTATCTGGTGTTGTTATCTAACACTTTTGCTCACACTGCAGAACGGAAGTCTAGTCGACTTGTACTGTACACATCCTCAGCTATGTATCATGACGCTCCCTGTGTGTGTGTGTGTGTGTCGTGCAGCGTTAGGAAGCTTATTTACTCGTAGCTCACAAGAAGTGTGGTTCCCGCGGTGCCTGCAGGGAGGAAGGGAGTGCGGCCAACAACCTACTAATCTTACTGTACATTTCGCCGAAATTGATGTCCGTTTCCTATGTGGTATAGAGCAACGTGACTGTGAGTGAATGCCTCCACTCTAACTTCCAGAATGACTTAATTGGTCGGTTTTATTGTGTAGGCAGCGATTGTGACCACTCAGGCTGATACCCATATAATGTTGCCAGCCGCTGGTCATTCAGTCACCGAAGCTTCGACAGTTTTCCTCGACGGTTAATTCACACTGGGCGACAGAGACCCGCCTTCAAGTACAGTTTTAAAATTGTCTTTCACTGAGCAAATTATGGTGGTGATATGAATGACTGAGCGTCCTGTAAGACACTATGACAATAAGGCCACACAGTAACCAGTTCATCCAACCCAGTACAATGTTTACCCAACTGGGATTATCGCCCTGCGGCACACCGCGTGACTTAACAATATTGTGGCACGTCACAATATTTTGGTGTATCACTGGCCAGGTTCTTTACGGCAAATACGCGTGAATGAAGTTCAGAAACCCCTTCTAGCTACTGTCATATGGTACAGTACGATTTCATATTGTATTTACCAAGTTAATTGTATTTATCTACAGTGTTTCTAAAAGAGAGATTATATATTTTATTTTATTTTAAGCTACATGAATTGTGATACAGGTAACTGTTTTACCTCAGGTGTTTTTTTATTTTCCTCACAGTCGTCCTCATCACAGGTGGATATTAGTGTTTGTGGCCATCAATAGTTATGGCCGGCTCTCTCACCAGGGCTCGTGGTCATTAACACGTGATAATGACGGGCATGGTGTGAAGGGCAAAGTAAGAAATTAGAGAAACTTGACGTTCGTATATCATAAAGATTGATTTTGAGAAATACACGAAAGCTTTACGTCCTAACACTGGTGGAAAAAGGTTGAATAGGGGAAAAAGGACACACAAAAATAGTTAAATATATAAAACAGATGTTAACTTAGGAAGACAGAGTTCCATGGACGATCACACTCACAGAGGTTAATTGAAAGTCAGTAGTACCGCCAGGCAGGTGTGATATAATTAAGGTGTTTAACTCAGCTTCGAGAAAATTGGCCGCAATTTCATGGGAATAAAATAGTTGTTTTTTTTCCATCATGGCGACAAAGTTGACTAGTGACTGTATTCTGGGTGGAGGTGACGATATTATTAAATAAGTGAAAGGTAGTTAATGTCTAATGGCTGTTGTTAACTGCTGCTGGGTGAGAGGAAGGTAAAAGAATAGCAAACAAATGAAACTAAACATACAAGTTGCATCACACACACACACACACACACACACACAAAGGCCAAGGCGTGGAAGAGTCTCTGACGTACTAATGGTCAACAACACTTGGTTCCAGAATTACGTACTTTGAGAATTACTTATAACGAGAATTAATATTTAAGGGCGACGTACAGTAGTTCAAGCATGACTGGTTATTAGATATCACGAGAATTCAGGAATGCCGCGGATCCTGAGTTACGAATTTCATGTTTTATTGACAGTGAGAATTATTTGAGTCCGGAATTTAAATCTTTCATGGATATATTGCGTTTTGGAATTACTGAGTTGCTGAGTTGTATCATTATGTACAGTTGGGGACATTTCCGACTAGTACACTCAGCGTTGTCAATTCATTCTTTCCGTGAGTATCTGAACGTGAATCCGAAGCCTCTAAGTTACTCGGTGAGACGTGAGGTGCACACAGTAGCTTGGGGCCACAATGGTGTAATTTGACTCATTACATGTGCCCGGCAACGTTTACATAGATTATTAATGTACAGTAGTATGGACGCTTCTAACGTGGAGTGAATAACACCGGTCCTGCAGTGGACAATGTAAGGCTGAAACAGTTGGTTACACAGTATAAATCTACCTCTTTATTTATCCTCAAGCAAAGTGTAAGAGACGTTAGTATAGTGCCAGGCTTTATGTGGGTCAAGTGTTGTGGGGTGCAACTGCTATAGGCCTATAATATATACCGATTATACTTTAAAACATGATTTACGGTTTTTGGTCAGATAGGAATTCAACTTTTGGTTAATATTGCTAAAACACAATGATGAAATTTGCATAGTTTCCTTTCAGTAGTTGTTTACACACAATGGTCGGTACACAACACCTTTTTACGTGTACTGAAAAAAAAATCTTTCTGTTTCATTTTTATAGTTAGTTGATCCTGGTCTGTGATTCTTGGTGCCAACCGAAGTGGTGAGCGGATGGCACCAGTCCTCACTTACCAGGATCACCAACACAACAGTCCCACACGGGTGATCAGCCCGGGTGAGTCTTGACCTAAGCCCCACAGAGCCCGACGGTGCCAACAGTCCGTCAGGCCACACGAGGTGGTATACCAAATAGTTTTTGGAAGTTGTATTTATGTTTCCTCGACGTTTATACTGATTATTTACTTGTTATTGTGTTATCATGGTGTATAGTTAAGATTAAAGCTGATTTATAGTGTAGTGTGAGTGAGGATAAGACAAGCTGTATTGACAGTCACTTAATTTTCCCAATAATATATGTGTGTGTGTGTGTGTGTGTGTGTGCGTGTGTGTGTGTGTGTGCGGGTGCGTGTGTGTGTGTGTAAAATTCGACAGTAAATGTTATTAATGACAGCATTAAAGCAACAATACCTAGTACGTTATTTTCATCACATTATCATCCATAAAACAATTAAAATAAAGTTATACATTTGGTTTAACGCAAAATTTTCCATTATTTTCCGTTGTGATAAATGAGAACTATTTCCGTTTCGAACATCAGTTGTCAACAGTGCTACGATAAATTAGCCTTCAAACACATTTTTAATATACCCTGTAACTGTCTTAATGTAAACAACTGAAATGATGTTAAGGGGAGATGGTGTGACGTAAGGAGACGAAGGGGAGGGGACGGGTGGTCTCTGCCCGCGCTGGACAGAGGACGGGGGACAGTTGCACCGCGATACTGTTGTGTTAAGTGAGAAATACTAAATATCAGAATGCTAATACTTAACATTTGGTTGTAGTGTCATTGAGGTAAATAACAAAACATTATTACAGCCTGTCTGCTATAGTGGGTGGACATAAGTCATGCTCTTCATGTCAACTTTGGGCTAAATCTGAGCCATGACGAAATGTGCCTTTGTATGAAGAGAAATTGTATTTATGAATGTTTTTTGTTTATATGCTACATCAATATACTAAATAATATTAATAGTGGAAATATGTGTTGTGATCAGTGATGATGCTTCTCCCGCCACGTAAGTGATGCTTGGTAAACAGGTAGAAAATTAGGTGATTGGACACCACGTCACCACCACACCACACTCCATAAAGCCTGGCACTATAACATCTCTTACACTTTGCTTGAGGATAAATAAAGTGGTAGATTTATACTGTGTAACCAACTGTGGTCACTGGGTTCGATTCCCGACAAGTGAGGTATTGTTTGGATATGATAGTCCGTATGCTATATGGTCTGATGAGATATAACTAAAGACTACGAGATACTTACAGCGTGAATTAATATTAGTTCCTGTAAACCTCAGCAGTTCTAAGAATTAAGTAGATCCGCGGCTCGGCAGGTGTGACACAGGTGGCCACGACGCAGAGTAAGACCAGACCAGTGTGAAGGTTTATGGCTGGGGGTGTGGGAGATGTGGTCACGTGTGTCACCAGACGGAAAGTTAGGAAGGTCACGCTGAAGAGGTCAAGAATTCCTTTGTGACAATGTTTAGTAATTTCAATGTCTCTTCGATATTAATTGAGGAATCCAAGAAAGTTATTTCCTGATTCTACTGTAGATAGTTTCTTATATGAAATTCGTCTCAGACCCTGGGTACGGCTCCGGGTACGGCTCCTGGTACGGCTCCAGGTCCGGCTCCGGATCCTACCTAGAGATGAGAGAGTAAACAGAGAGGCAGCAACAGAAACAGTCAGTTGTAAAGCCAAGGACAGACAGTCAAATGGAGACAAAGATAAAGCTGTTAATACACAGTCTGAAACACACGTGACCTTGACAACACATCAAAGTAGCTCAGCAGAAACATAGTTTATTAATTCACTATTACGGTAACTAACCATGACCTGTCCTGACCCGCCACCTCCGGTCATCCTCTTCATTAATTGTTCACGACCTGTCCTGGAGATCGGTCCCACTACCACCTGCACGTGGCCACACTACCAGCTGCACGTGGCCAAACTACCAGCTGGACGAGGCCACACTACCAGCTGCGTATGGCCTCACTACCAGCTGCTCGTGGCTACCCTACCAGCTGCACGTGGTCACACTACTAGCTGCACGTGGCCACATTACCAGCTGAACATGGCCACGCACGCAGTTGGACGTGGTCACACTAGCAGATAGACGTGGCCACACTACCAGATGGACGTGGCCACACTACCAGCTCGATGTGGTCACATTCCCAGTTGAACATGGCCACAATACCCGCTGGACGTGGCCACTCAATAAAGGCCAGGCCCTCTCACTCTAGGTGGGGGAGTGGGAGGTGAATGGCCAGGCAGGGAGTGTGGGAGATGTGTGGTGAGGGAGGGAGGGAGGGAGGGAGTGTGGGAGATGTGTGGTGAGGGTGGGAGGAAGAGAGGGAGTGTGAGGGATGTGTGGTGAGGGCGGGAAGGAGTGTGGAGAGAGAGGGAGGGAGTGTGTGGGTGTGGCAGAGAGGGAGGGAGTGTGGTAGGTGTGGCAAGAGAGGGAGGGAGTGTGGAGGGAGAGGGAGGGAGTGTGGTAGGTGTGGCAAGAGAGGGAGGGAGTGTGGAGGGAGAGGGAGGGAGTGTGGTAGGTGTGGCAAGAGAGGGAGGGAGTGTAAGGCTGAGAAGAGAACACACAGTGGCTACATTAACCTCATTTAAGTTACAAAACCTAATATTTAAGCTTATATAGAGAGTGAGAGTTAGTCAATAGTGTTAAGTTTTATGTGTTGATCCTGTGTTACCTCCTCCCCCCCACTCCACACACACACACACACACACCATCGTTCGCAGGCAATTTCTCTCCTTTGTCCAGCCAACAGGAGTCCGTGACGTCATTGCTATTGTGCCATGTCGAGCAATATTTAACAAGCTACGACCATGACTACGATCACGACTACGACCATTACCAGGACCACCATCACTACCGCCGTCACTACGACTATCCCCACCACCACTGTGACCTTATGTTGACGTAGGTTTAAAGTTGTTTCTACTATATTTATATGAACAATTATACTCAGATAGAAAATTTAAAACACAACTCAACGTTTGTACTTATGGAATAGTGTCAATAGGTGTGTGCTGGTCAGTGATTATACATTAATACTTAAGGGTAATTATGCCAGTAAGAAGATCATGGTGTTTTAAGGCAAGTTTTTCAGAGTTATAAAGTGTGTAAAGGTGTGTAATCACTGGACACTTAGGTTGTTAACACGAGCAGGAGAACAGTGATTCACCATTACTGATAATGACTGAACACCTAGTAATCATTGTAATCATGTGTTACTTTATCATCTTCGCCACTGATCGGCTCGCTAGCTGCTTAGGCAGTAGGTCACGTCTCTGTTATACACTGTTAACAAGTACTGGTCATATACTGGCTCTAAAAGGTATATGTACCTGCGCCAGTGTTGGTCAGGTCTGGTTTTGAATGTGCTCACACTCGGTGCCGACACAACACTCTCTGGTGGATTATTCCAAGAGTTCACAACTCTCACTCCGAAAAAAGTTGCCCTCAGTTTGCTAACTTGTGGATTCTTCAACCTTAAGCTGTGACCTCTAGTGGGACTGGCATCCGGCAGCTCCAGGTATGAACACCAGATTGAATACTGAATAATGTCTTTTGATGTGTTTACAAACTTCTATTAAGTCACCTTTTGGCCGCCTATAGTACAAGCTAGGCAATTGCAGGCGTTCTAACCGCTCTGGGTACGTGAGGTGCTATAGTCTGGTAACACCTCACAATGGTGCGAGAACTTCAGTTCGTTGTCAACATACTGTACACATCCAGGTCCTTTTCACATTTGGTCTCCGTTAATTCTGTTTCTTCGTCCCGTTGACATTGAATCTTAACAGCCATTCTTTCTTGAAGATGACAGAGATCTTTCTGGAGCTCTTCACAGTCCGTTTGGTTCTTAATTTCCCTGAATAACTTGGCATCGTCTGCGAACATTTGTATGGAGGAGTGTATAGTTTCTGGCATGTCATTTATGAGACTAAAAACAACCGCCGGCCCAGTACACCGCTCTGTGGTACTCCGCTTGTCACGGGTTCGTACTGCGATCTCGTGCCATTAATCACCACACACACTGCTTGCGGTCACGAAGAAGGTTTCTGATCCACACGAGGACACTCCCTGAATTCCGTACCCATCCAGATTAATTCTCAGCCTTTCATGGGGTACACTGTCGAAAGCCTTGACAAAGTCCATATATACAAATATATATTGTCGATATTGCCACCACGCTCTAGGATCTGGGTCCAAACAGCCAGCACCTTAATTGATTGTCAAGCAGGACCATCCAGGCATAAAACCAAATTGGCACTCCTTTACTAAGTTGTTTTGTAGTAGATGTTCTATCAAGGCATCTCTCTAGTTCTCTACACACTATGCTGGTCAATGCTCACCCTCCTATAATTATTTGTGGAGTGGCGATCTCCATGTTTGAATATAGGACTCACGTAAGCCATTTTCCAGTCGCTGGGATCGTTTGCTTGTCCATGCATCTGATGAACAGGATTTGTAGGGGATCAGTAAGCTCGTTGCACAACTCTCTGGCACTCTGGCATGCACTCTGTCAAGGCCTACACTCTTCTGTGAACTTTCTGTGCGTCAGCACTGTGGTGAACCGTGTTTGCTCAAACGCAGGGAGATAGTTCGCATCCTCTCCTGTGAACACTGATGAAAGAATTTGTTTAACACCTCCGCTTTGTCCTGATCTGAGTCTGCGTAACTGCCATCTTGAAGTCTCAGATCTGATAAACCTACACGTGTCTTTAATTTCGACTTTGCGTAGCAGTAGAAAGCCTTTAGGTTTGACGTGACCTCACTTGCAATTACCTCTAAAACTTAACGTGTTTCATCAGGTAAGAACAGAACACAAAGTCAGTTTATAATGTACTGTACGTAGTAAAGCAGCCCGTAAGGCAACACACTGTTCATACACCCAGATCTCCCAACTAAAATTTAGGTCAGTTAATCCTTAGGTGAAATAATCTAGGGTGGGGATTCTTCAGGTGATCCTTATGTCTTATGACATTTCATCTATACGAGAATCTCCACTGTGTATTAACTGTTACTCATTATTTTCTTAAGAGAGTCAGAATATTTATATAATTCAACAACGGCAATATACCTGAGTCAACACCATGGTCTTACACACACACTCACACACACACACACACATAATAATAATAATAGTTGTCTCTCGTGTAAAGAGGATGGTCGGCCCTAGGGCCACCTAGGCGTGAAATTGTTTTAGGTGTAGAAGCTGTCGCCAACACAACAACCTCACCCTAAGTTAACGAGTTGCATGACTCGGTGTCAAGGAATAATCCGAGAAGACCAGACAACTCTCCAACTGCACTGGCTAACCATTACCCCGGAATACGATTTCACATCGATTAACATCCAGGTCCCCAATTACTGCTGGGTAGACAACATGCTTGCCTCGCAAGCAAGCGGACCCGGGTTCGATCTCAGGGCAGGGTGAAACTATGGGGGAATTTCTTTACGCCATTTGCCTCTGTCTACACACACACACACACACACACACACACATATATATACGCGCGCGCGCGCGCCAGTAAAGGATGTATAATAAAAAAAATAAACGTCAGATTTTGTCACGAAAGAAAAATTATATGAACAAAATAACATTAACCCCCCTCCACCCCCGCGCCCTCTGGTGGCTGGTGAACATTCCTCACTAACAGCCGGAAGATTTGTTTGGCTATGAGTGAGGCCGGGAGACAAGGCCTGCCGGGGAACAATGGCGGCCCTGCAGAAGGCTGTCTGTCCTCCTGGGTATTTTGTCAATTTTCACACGAGACAAAGGCGATGTTACCACCAAACTCTGCCACACTGACAACACGCTCTCATATCTTATGGAAAAGAGAGAGAGAGAGAGAGAGAGAGAGAGAGAGAGAAAGAGAGAGAGAGAGTGTGTGTGTGTGTGTGTGTGTGTTAAGGATAACTTTGTAAACCCCAAGTGACAGTGTTATTCCGAGTGACCCTGGTTGACCCAGAAGGACCTTGACCAACTCTAGGTAGTGTTAGGTGACGTCGGCCGATTCCCGTAGGTGGGTGCAGGAGACCTCGGTTGTCCTTGAGTGGTTTACGTCTCCCTGGGCGGCCTGGAGCTCTTTTTGTTGTCCTATGGTTTAGGACCTAAGGACACAAGAGGACGAGGGAGGGAGAAAAGAGGGAGGGAGGGAGGATGTGGGAAGGAGAAGGGAGAGAGGGAGGGAAGTGGTGGAGAAGGGAGGAAGAGAGGGGTGCAGGAGGGAGAAGGGAGGGAGGGGTATAGGAGGGACCTCACATGGCACGGTCAGACACCACTTTCACTTGTGACGTCACTCTTGAACCTGACCAGCCGCCCACTCTCACTATCACCGTCAGATCATCATCTCAGCGGCTTTGTTGGCGATCTACCAGGAGTCACCTCATCCTCGACCCACAGCAGACACGCCACCGCAGGCAGAAGACTGGCGAACGTTAATCTTAAGCACCAATGTCTGCCCGTGCTGGCGTTATTTTTCTGCCACGGGCTTCATTTTCTTGTGTGTTTGTCCTTCGCCCGAGGGAGGGGAGATCCACGCCCTGGTAACGCCCCTTCATGACTCAGATCATCATAGAGGGAGGGAAAATGGGAGAGCAGGGAGAGAGGGTGAGAGTAGAAGGGGGGAGAGTAGGGAGAGAGAATGGAAGGGGGAAATATAACAACGCATACAAGACATGCAAAACTCTTAGAGATGTTTACGACCACCAGTCCCCACCACACCATACTTGTACTCACCACCATCACACCTGTACTCAACACATTACACCTGTACTTACCACCACCACCACACCTGTACTCTCCACACCATACTTGTACTCACCACCATCACACCTGTACTCAACACATTACACCTGTACTCACCACCTTCACACCTGTACTCACCACCACCACACTTGCGGTAGATGTGAGTTTCCCTTCATCTACCTGTCTCCTGTCCGCCTCATACACTCACCTGGGGAAGACGACAACACGTAAATTAGTAATGGTTACACACCTGTCGTCCAACAGTTACACACCTGTACACATCTACACTTAGGGGCAGTTAGTTATTTTATGAGTATGTGTATTATGAGTGTGTGGGGGGGGGGAGGGGGGGTTAGAATGTGGTGCGCAAGTTTTTATGCGCATGCGCTATATACATGTGTGAGTGACTGTGTGCGCATATCAGATCACACATAAACTTTTATAAACACAAGGGTTCCTGTCACCAAACACTCAGACACACAGCTTCCAAACACGAAGAAAACACAGCCACATGACCCTCACTCGTTAATAGGTGATCTCCGCGTCAGTGTTTGTTTGGATGTTCGCCATAAACCTTGGGTCCGCTTTCCCTTCGTTAGTCCGGTTAACGAGTCTCGTTGAGTAGTTAGCGATGGCCTTAACCACATTATCGAGAGTGTTGGGGAAAAGAGTAAGTGGCCTCGGCTCGCTCGTCTGCCTCTATCAGCAGTAACTCGTAAAAAAAATAATTATTTGAATTTTTCGCTGCTACAAAGTCCCTCGGCAACAATGTCATAAATTGTCTATTTTACTCTTCAACATGTGGTCTTTTATATGACTTTTTATTTACTTTTTTTAAACTTTACGGGAATAAATTATCCTCAAAACTCATAAAAAAGAATTATGTAATTTTGATCGTTTTTCAAAATGTTCCGCTTTACCTTTTTTTTTAATGTTCATTTATATTTTTTTTTAGTCTTTAACGGACAAAATTTATTTATATAGCTAAAAAAATAGTTTAGTGGGATTTTTTTCTTAAGATGAATAAAAACATTTTAATAATTATCCAGGATGTAAACTGGAAAAAAAACAAAATTGTGGAGTTTTATTGACGTACGTGTGTAATAATAATAATAATAATAATAATTAACGGTTTATTGAAAGAGCTTGGCAGCCAGAAGGCTGAAAATATACAGTTACATATTTGGGGAATGGGTTACGAATTACAAATAATATACAAGTGACATAAGTGACACAAATAAGACATATAGTAACTTAGATGGGGATCAGCTCAAACTACAGTTCATTTCAACATAGTGACAGTGTAGGGAGCAGTGTTTACTGGGAGTGAATACACTGATTTATTACATGTTATTGATAATTTTTACAATGGTTGGGACTGGGCTGTTCTTATAGCGATCAGTTCGTGCACGTATGGGCTGGATGCGGTTGTGGTGTCGAACAGCAATTCTCGGACAGGGGATCTCAGGTGGTAGTAGGGGCCGGTGTCGGGGATGGTGTAGAAGCTTCTTACCAAATTTGCAGATGAGGCCGTGGTGATGGTCAGTGAGAGTCGAAAGGGTCAGTGTGTTGAGCGCTTCTTGATATGTGGAGTAGGAAGGGGAGAGAATAATCTTGCATGCCCTCTTTTGCACTTTTTCTAGGTGTTTACGTTGTGTGGCATTTAGGGAGGAAGACCAGGTGGGGGAGGCATAGGTGAGCTTGGGAAGTATGAATGTTGTGTATACACTGAGGAGCTCGTGTGCGGGAACTCCGAGGGACTTGAGTCGGCGGAGGAGGTGGAGACGGAAACTGGAGGATTTGACAACTTCACTGACGTGTGGTTTCCAATTTAGTTTGTTGTCTATGGTGACGCCGAGGAGCTTCGTGGAATCTACAACCTGGAGTGTGTTCGGACCTAGGGTAATGGAAGGAGGTGGGACAATGTCGGAGGAGAGGTTGATGTGCATAACCATTGTCTTGGTATGGTTGATGGTGACATGGTTGTTGGTGGCCCAGTTTTGGAGACTGTTCAATAAATCCTGAAGGGCGGTATAGTTGGGAGCAGAATTGTTGACGCTGATCCCAATGGTGGAGTCGTCGACATATTTCCAGCGAGCAGGGGTTTCTCTTAGGGCATCATTGATGAGCATAAGGAAGCAGAGTGGTCCCATCTTGGTGCCTTGGGGGACGCCACAGGTGAGTGACTGAAAGGTGGAGACAGCCCCTCGGAAGCGTACAGCTTGGCGTCGGTCACTGAGGAAGTCTGTAAGCCATGGTATGAGACTTCTCCGAAGCCCGAGGTCAATAGCTTTGTTTATGATTATATTGTGGTCGACTAGGTCGAACGCTTTAGTGAAATCAATGAAGGCGACAGCTACAGACGTTTTTCGTTTCTCGAGATGGCGGTATATGTAATCGAGAAAGCTGACAAGACAGTGAGTGGTGGAGGAAGTTTTCATGTTGCCAAATTGCTGAGGGTCTACGACTCCTGCAATATCAGCATAAGCCCAGTCGAACACAAAACTTTCACAGATTAGGCTGGGTATTGGGGTGATTGCAATAGGTCGTAGCTGATTTAAGGATTGTGGGCTGGTTGACTTGGGCACTGGTGATACATAAGAGGTCTTCCAGTCAGCTGGGCATCTGGCTTGACTGAGAGAAGCATTGATGATGGAGCAGAGGGGTTTAGCAAGCTCCGGGGAGAACTCCTTGAATAGTTTCATTGGTAAGTCAATGGGGGTGGTAGAGCGTTTTAATTTTAGTTTGTCCAGGCGTTTTGCTACGTCAAATTCTTCTACTAAGTCAGTGGGAAGGGGGGCTGGTAGGTAAGCAGGGAGAGTGGTTGTGTCAAGCCGTGGGAGCGTCTGGCATATAGTAGCGAAATGGTTATTTGTTTGCTCAGCTGCGTCAACATTAGTGAGATGGCTGAGGAAGGGGAGGGGATGTGTCATATTGTTTAGTCCACAGAGTTCTTTAAGCTTACCATACCATTGACTGATGTTGGTCTGCTTCAGGTGTTGTAATTTGGTTGGGTAGTGGGACTTCTTTGCAGTGCGTATTTCGCGGATGACTCTGTTGCGAAGTGACCTGTAGCGGATGTGTGTGTGTGTGTGTGTGTGTGTGTGTGTGTGTGTGTGTGTGTGTGTGTGTGTGTGTGTGTGTGTGTGTGTGTGTGTGTGTGTGTGTGTGTGTGTGTGTGTGTGTGTGTGTGTGTGTGTGTGTGTGTGTGTGTGTGTGTGTGTGTGTGTGTGTGTGTGTGTGTGTGTGTGTGTGTGTGTGTGTGTGTGTGTGTGTGTGTGTGTGTGTGTTTTCTCCCGGTTTCTGTTATATATATATTTTTTCATTGTTTTATCACATGACTTTTAAAAGAGTCGAAATACCACATTAAACATATCCATTAGTGAAGTAAATAACGGTAAGGCAAACAGTTGTGTTTACGTACGTGTTTTACTGTACAAGAAGGCGCCACTAACCTGCAACTTCCTGTGTTAATTACTACTTCTCGCTCACCTGTGTTATATAACCAAGCACGGGGCTCTCAGTAGAATTTTATCACTACTTATATAATAATCTCTTGTATGTAAACGGTAAATATGCCACACTCTAATTTATTTATTTTTCACGATCTGTTACATAATTATTAATGTACGTGTTATATTATTCATTAAAGTCTAAGTATTATAAAGGGAATTAGTGAAGGAAAGCTGAATTTACACGTGACTTTATATATGCGAGTAATTTATCAGCTGTCGACTTATTCATCAGGTCCATAGAACACAGTCCTCCCCATCCTGTACACCGGTAACACCATCCTGTACACCGTAACACCATAACACATCCTGTACACCAGTAACACCATCCTGTACGGTCGGTAACACCATCCTGCCAGTCCGTAACACCAGCCTGTACTCCGGTAACACCATCTGTACTCCGGTAACACCATCCTGTACCCGGTAACACCATCCTCGTAACACCATCCTGGTAACACCATCCTGTACCCGGTAACACTATCCTGTCCCCAGTAACACCATCCTGTACTCCGGTAACACCATCCTGTACTCGTAACACCATCCTGTACTCCGGTAACACCATCCTGTAACACCATCCCGTAGTCAACTGTACTACTCCAGTAACACCATCTACCCGGTAACACCATCCTAACACCATCTGTACACCAGTAACTTTAACACCATCCTGTACCCGTAACACCATCCTGTACTCCGGTAACACCATCCTAATATCGGTAACACCATCCTGTACTCCGGTAACACCATCCTGTACACCATCCCGGTAACACCATCCTGTATCGCTAACACCATCCTGTACATACTAACAACCCATCCTGTACTCAGTAACACCATCCGGTAACACCATCCTGTACTCGAACACCATCACCATCACCAGTAACATGTACTCGCAACCTGTAATCCTGTACTCCGGTAACACCAGCCTGTACTCCGGTAACACCATCCTGTACTCCGGTAACACCATCCTGTACTCCGGTAACACCATCCTGTACTCCGGTAACACCATCCTGTACTCCGGTAACACCATCCTGTACTCCACCATCCTGGTAACACCATCCTGTACTCGGTAACACCATCCTGTACTCCGGTAACACCATCCTGTACTCCGGTAACACCATCCTGTACTCCGGTAACACCATCCTGTACTCCGGTAACACCATCCTGTACTCCGGTAACACCATCCTGTACACCGGTAACACCATAGTACACACGACAATCTACTGTGACATTGTGACCTACGGTACCTAGAACACCTTGTCAGCTCAAGGCCTCAGCCACGTGAGCCTGACGTTACCCATGATAGACAGGTTGAGGCAGGATAAGTATATACCTCTCCCTTTGGTCTGGTTGTTTGTGCAGTAGTTGGGTTTTCTCGACCAGCTGTTGAGGATATGGTTATACCACAAGGATTGGCTCACAGCAGGTATCAGCCATACGTCCCTACTAAATGAAATATTCGAACCTTGGAGTAAAGGATAGCCAACCAAGTGCGATAACCACTACGCCACCTCCTCTGAGAATATTGTATGTATTTGTCATATTTACCTAACCTAACCTAACCTAACCTAACCTAACCTAACCTAACCTTCACCAGCAGCTGTATACAAGTGTTATATATTAGTGTTTTTTTTAATATCGTTGTTTGCTATAAAATATCGTAGTGAACTTTGATCTATCGCAGGTTCCTAATATTTTCTTAAGGTCACTCCTGACACCCACGTCACCACCACTCCCGCCCTCCTGACACCCACGTCACCACCACTCCCGCCCTCCTGACACCCACGTCACCACCACTCCCGCCCTCCTGACACCCACGTCACCACCACTCCCGCCCTCTCCTGACACCCACGTCACCACCACTCCCGCCCTCCTGACACCCACCCCACCCTCTCCTGACACCCACGTCACCACCACTCCCGCCCTCTTGACACTCACGTCACCACCACTCCCGCCCTCCTGACACTCACGTCACCACTCCCGCCCTCCTGACACTCACGTCACCACCACTCCCACCCTCTTGACACTCACGTCACCACTCCCGCCCTCCTGACACTCACGTCACCACCACTCCCGCCCTCCTGACACCACACTCACCACCACTCCCGCCCTCCTGACACCCACGTCACCACCACTCCCGCCCTCCTGACACCCACATCACCACCACTCCCACCCTCCTGACACCCACATCACCACCACTCCCGCCCTCCTGACACCCACATCACCACCACTCCCGCCCTCCTGACACCCACATCACCGTGTACAGCAGGCCGAGGTCATGGGAGGTGGTGGTGGGTGGAGCAGTGGAGCGCCCTAAGGCAGTGTACCGCGAGGGTGTACCCGGCCCTGCGTGGTGTACCCTGAGTGTGTGTCTCTTACTCTCCCTGGAAGGTGTGGGTAATGTGGCGTGTCATATAGTGTCATGTGGGGTGTCATGGAGGGTGTCTTGTACTGCAGGTCATAGCCACTTCTGGTCTCCTAGTTTATCAGTTTTATCAGGTGAGAAATCTTGACTTATTCACAACAACGAGAACCACCAAGACCACTTTAATTACAACTAGAACCACCATCCATCCATCTTTCCACCACTATACCTAACCATCCATCTATCCACCCATCTTTCCACCCGTCTACCTGTACCCATCTGTCTATCCGCCCATCTAGGAGACCGGACTTAAGAGGGTTACCCAAGTCACTCCCGTTCACGCTGTGTTACCATGAGCTGGGAGCGACTACGGGGGCGTGTCATTATGAGTTAGACGCGTGGCTGAGCGGGGGGGGGAAGGGGGTGGTGGTGGTGGTGCAGTGAGCGGAACTCCCTACACTACACCTAGACACTGACTCACTCTCTCATGCTTTGTGGTGGCTGGACTCCGTTGTGTTGCAGATCTAATACGTTATTAGTTAGGATATTCTTTGTTTTTTGTTTGTTTAGATAAGAGGGTTAGGTTTTTTTTTTTTTGTTCATGAGTAATTCTTATCGCGTAGGTTAATGAGTAGTTAGGTTTGTCTGACATATAATAATACTTAGGTAATACAGAAATGCAGTTTTTTGTAACATTGTACAATAGTTAAGGTCAACAGTACTGCGACACACCCATCAATATGCTCAATGGGGTAGTTAACAACCCTATTGGTGGACTACGGTACACACACACACACACACACACACACACACACTATATACACAAACTCTCGGGATGAAAAAGAAGATCGATTTACTGAGTTAGTTTTACTGTTTTTTTTTTAATTCAGAATTTTTCGTCCCCCGCTAAAGCCTTCGATAAAAGATATACAGTAGGTCATAACTTGTCAACCATGTGAAGCATCTTTTGATTCTTTGGCTGTAGTCATGTCGTACTGTACCTGCTGGCTGCTTGTGTCCTAATATAATACTGTCATCACTTTAAGTCAGAGAAGTCATTTACACAGACGACGACCAGCATGTACCAGGGCCTCCGGGACTCCCGCCAATAAATTGCCCTAACGTGGGAAACGCTCCAGGGCCGTCCAGGTTCCTGTTTGTGTACGCTGATAAAAATGATCGCTGAGGACCTTCACCCTCACACACAATGGTCGCTGAAGGCGTCACGGCCAATGCTGTTTACTTGGACGCTGGGAAGTGATAAACAAACACCAGGGTGCTGATGTGGATTGGATGCACACGTACACCTCTTGCGCTATGTGTGTGTGTGTATGTATGTATGTGTGTGTGTGTGTGTGTGTTATGTCACATACACACACACACACACGCTTGGGTTCATTGCTTGAAAAAAATAATATCTAGTTAGAAAATAAACATTCATTTAGTAGCTGATTCAAGTGCCTTTTAAATTGATATGATTACACACTTAGGTCTCTCCATGTGAGGTAAAAATACTGTTGAGAGATGTGACGTTCAGTAATAGGTCTACAGTAATGATCATTATGGGTGTGTAAAAGTAGTGATTTTCTGTGGTGTGTGTAGTACCATCAGTCGGCGATACTTTTGTGAATCCGGTCTATTCAATCAGGTGGCCTTGTTCTCCTGGTGCCCTCCCCCCCCCCTCTCACCTCCTCCCTCACCTACCCTCTCCCGGCCTGAGACACCTACTCGTGGACAGAACTTACCAGCTTGTGTTATCATAAGTTATCATCACCGTCCCCACGCTTGTTGTGTCAAGGACTTGCTCTATGACTGAAATTATATCTTAAGTGACTCTACGTGTTGGTGAGGCCCTTAATACGTAAAACAGTCCTCATTGGCTTCTTTAAATCATAAATACACGACCACTATTTAGGTTAGGTTAGGTTAGGTTAGGTTAGGTTAGGTTAGGTTAGGTTAGGTTAGGTTAGGTTAAGATAGGTTAGGTTAGGTTTAGTTAGGTTAGGTTAAGTTTACATACGTTGGCCACCTCCCACCACCGGCACCCATATCCCCTCCCCCCCTCCCGCTATTTTTATGTTACAGCTTTATAAATATAATGTGAAAAAAAAAAGCCCAGACAGTTGCGGTAGCTAGTTAGTTTACACAAGTGGACCACCGTGTGATGTGGCGCGAGGAAAAAGAGCAACAGAGGGAAGAAACATGATCTCACGACAAACAGGAACTGTGTGCTGAGCGAGCCAAGCCATCCTGTATACAGCCGTCCAGTGTAGCCGTCCCGTGGAGCCGCCCCATGCAGCCATCCAGTGTAGCCATCCAGTGTAGCTCCCATTACGACGAAAATCTACGGTGTTCAAGTATTGTGGGTGTTGGAAGTTCTGTAAGAGGCTCCATGTAAACTGTTCTTCTTGTGAGGTGGAGGTTGGTAGGGGCTTCCTGGCGGTGCACTCCCGTCCATGAATTTCTGAAGTTTACTCTTATTTCAACACTCCAGCGAGGACAAAAAAAAAGAGGCAGAAAAAGAAAACAATTTAAAGAAAAACAAAAGCTGCTAAAACAGGAGACTAGAACATAGCAAATAGTTAAGGGTCGTCGTCTTGTGGTGCTGTAAGCTAACCGCCCTCAACTGTGGATATGGGCAGTCACGCCGCGTCGGACTGATTGCTAAAACACAAAAACACGATCAATCTCACCACGCTGACCGACCCGACACGATTTTCAAGACCATTAACAACAAGCAGAGGACCTCAGCAGCGATGGTATACAATGGGAGGTGAGAGAGTCAGTGCATTGCTGTATGTATGGCGACAGTCTTACATATTAAAGAAGATAATACATTAATTATAAGACGATATTAAAGAACTCATAAATTCTAGCCTTCAGTATCTCTATTTGCTACCAGGACATACACTCCTCCTCGTCTTCAGCTGGCATGAGAACCTGTGATGGTACACTTGTCACCTCCTGTTTGCATTACTCGCTGGTGAAGACAACGACACGGAGGCCAGAACAGTGTCTTATACTGGAGGCTATTGTGGAGGATGCGGTGAAGCCTATAAGAGAGTCACACTGTACAATATTGATCTTGGTAGCCGAGTCTGACAAGGCCTGTGAGCAGAACAAGAGAGATAAACACAGGCAAACACAATGAGACAAACAAACACAAACAGATAGAATCAAAAGCAAATGGGACAGACATACACAGAGTTACAAAGAGATGGATTGAGACACATAAACATAAACATTGAGAAACATATGAGAGTGAGAAAGAGGTTGGCAGGTTACAGGTATAATCCGTCAAGTAAAACTTAATAGAGATTAGTAACAGTAGAAATATAAGTAACAGAGACAACATAGAGATCAGTAACACCAGCAGTAGAAATATAAGTAACAGTAGGAATATAAGTACCAGTAACAGGAGGAGGATAAGTAGCAGCAACAGTAAGAAGATATAAAAATATAAAGGGAATTTAGTTTTTTTGTGTGGAGATATCTAACGGCAGCTGAGGGGGCAGGATAGGGGGTTGAGGTGGGTGGTAGCGGGAGGAGGTCAAGGAAAACCCCTCAACCTCCTACTTCATTTATTTCGCTCCTCCTCCTCCTCTTCCTCCCCCTGTTTATCATTCACTATTTCTCCTTATCTCTTTTCCTCCCCTCCATTCTTCTGTATTTTCCTACATTCTTTTGTCTATCTTGCTCCTCGATATCCTCCTCACGTCCTACTTCCTCCCCACCTCTTCCTCCCCACCCTTACTTCCTCCCCACCCTTTACTTCCTCCCCACCCCTACTCCCTTCCCACCCTTACTTCCTCCCCTCTTATTCCCCACCCTTACTTCCTCCCCACCTCTTATTCCCCACCCTTACTTCCTCCCCACCCTTACTTCCTCCCCACTGCTCCTCCATGTCCTCCCTCTCTGCCCAGTCTTCGTGGCTACGTCAAGGCAGACAAGCAGTTAACACCCAGACGTCCGTGACTTGTCCGGCACACCTCTGGACAGCCCTCCTCCCCCTCCTCCCCCCTCCTCCTCCCTCCTCCCTCCCTCCCTCCCTCCCTCCCCTCCCTCCCTCCCTGTATGCAACAAAGAAGAGACTTCCGGCTGATGGGTGGCCTCTTTCGGCCTTCAACAGGTCACGTGACGTTACTCCCCTCCATCACACACTGACCGTGACGTTACTACCTTCCGTCACACATTGAGTGATGACCAGCGGTGTGAAATACTGATGATGGCGCAGGTCACTGGAGAGGTGACGGAGGCTGTCTCTTGAGGGTGAGGGCGTGAACGTGTTTAACGGCACACACACACACACACACACACACACACACACACACACATGGACGAGGGAATGGGATAGAGAGGGACAGGAAGGAGGTGGAAGGTGTGGAAAGGAATTTTTGAAGGAAGGAAATTCCAGTGTTTCCCGCCTGTCTGCCAGTGTGTCCTGCCTGCCAGTGTGTCCTGCCTGCCAGTGTTACATTCCTGCCTGCCAGTGTGTCCTGCCTGCCAGTGTGTCTGCTTGCCAGTGTCCTGCTTGCCAGTGTGTCCTGCTTGCCAGTGTGTCTACCTGCCAGTGTGTCCTGCCTTGCCAGTGTGTCCCTGCCTGCCAGTGTCCTGCCTGCCAGTGTGTCCTGCCTGCCAGTGTGTTCTGCCTGTCAGTGTGTCCTACCTGCCAGTGTGTGTCCTGCCTGCCAGTGTGTCCTGCCTGTCAGTGTCCTGTCTGCCAGTGTGTCCTGCTTACCAGTGTGTCCTGCCTGCCAGTGTATCCCTGCCTGTCAGTGTGTCCTGTCTGCCGGTGTGTACAAGGGAGGGAGAGGGATGGAGGGATGATGGGCATATACTAACCTCCCTGTCCCTTCAACACTACTCTCCACTCTCTTCATCTTTCCTTTCTCCATCCTTCCCTCCCCAATCATTTCTCCCTCTCCCGGGTCTCCCCCCTCTCACCCACCCCACCTACCCTTTCCTCGACTCTCTTCCCTTGCCCTCTCCTTCACCCTTTTCACCACCCCCCCACCCTCTCAGTCTCCCCAGCCTCCTCTCCCACCCCCCCCACCCCCACCACCCCACCTGACCAGCACAACCTGTCCCCCCCTCCCCACCTTCACTCACCCCCGCATAACGGTTTCCAGGAAGTTTCACCAAATACTTTATATAAATATTTATTACCTGGAGTTATGGTGAAATATTTATACTTCGTCCTTACCTTAAGTCTATTTATTGTACTGTGTGAGGATATACGTACACACGCACACACACACACACACATGGTCGGGTGTGTGACTGAGACAAGTTCTTATATTTACACGTTAACAAAAAAACAAACTTGTGTTGTTAATGTATACGCGTTCATCCATCACAACAGTCAAGTGGCAAGATAATGTTGTATTACCTCATTTACGAGAACAAATTGTTATCTTTTGTTATTTTTGTTGTTCTAGTGTTATTCTCACAACTTTACACTGTTACCACCACCGAGGAAAAATAATTGAATATCACCAAAGGTATTATATTGACTTCAGTGACGACTTGTACAGACGATGTCATGTTTTGTGATCTGAAGTCGTGTCTTCTCTCCACTTACCCCTCAGCCCCTCCTCCCGCACCGTGTCTCTTTCGGTATTCAGTGTCTTCCCGTGTCTCAGGTGTCCCCTCGAGGCCAGGATACCGTAAGCCAGGTCAAGAGGTCACAATTCAGTCGATCATCACCTCAAACTGACTCTCCCTGGTCATTACTGCTTACCCCCTCCCTCCTTCTCTCCCTCCGTCCCCGTGACTCTCTCTCCTCTCCCTCACCTCTCGTTATCCTTCAACTCTCCCTCACTTGTCTCTGTTTCTCTCCGTCGTTGTAGCCTTCACCTGTTCTCTCCCTAATCTCTCGTTCTCTTTTGTTTTTCCTTCGCTTCTCTCTCTTCTTCTCACATGTTTTTTTGCATGGTTTCTCTACTTCACTTTCTCCCTCTCCTTCTCTTCCTCACCATCCATGAATTTCTATACAGACTTTTCCTGTTCTTGATCGCTACACCTTCTACTCCTCCAGCACCTCCTCCTACAGCACCGCCTCTCGAACCTCCTCCTCCAGCACCCCTTCTTCCAACACCTTCCCTTTCTTCAGCATTTTCTCCTTCTCCCGTACCTCCCCCTTCAGCACCTCCTTCTCTAGCACCTCCTCCTCCAGCACCGCCTCCTCCAGCACCTCCCCCTTCAGTACCTCCTCCTCCAGCAATTCCTCCTCCATACTGTCAGGCCGCTGTTAATGTTTAATTCTGGCCACATTCCTCTATGAAGCATTACTATGAAGCCCCAGGCGCTGGACGGCAGGTTCCCTCTCGCTCGGGTGATTGGTACTCGCGACTGTGTGCTGGTAGTGATTGCAACTAACTGTACCACGACTACCTCCCCACCTCACCTTCAGTAATGGCCCACCACGCGCTGTGTTCTATGTCGTAATTGCTGACGTGGCGTATGTTTATATTTTGTTATTGCAGTGATGCCAAATGTTCATCACTGTACTGTACGCGACCCTGAGAGACTGCCACGCCCTGTTGATAACATTACAGCTACTACTACAGTGACGCAGGTGCTAGGGGTCTACTGTTGCCACTACAGGAGCGCTTACAGCACCTTCAGCACCTCCGTGTGAGGCTCCCGGGTGATAGTGACGACCTGGCCCTCTATTCACACATGTGACCTACGTCGCCTAAGACGTGAGACGCTACTGCTGTTGGCTAATGTGGCTCTCACCTGTGGCTCTCACCTGCGTCTGGAACTTACTGTCTATCATGTTATATAGTGTACAGTATATCATGTTTGTTTAATCAAATGGCTAGTCCATTATAATAAGTTTTATGCGGATTTATGCAATTATTAATCGCTGGAAGTAAATGGGAATATTTCAACATGATAATTGAAAACTTTAAATGTTCTTATAGACAGTAGACAGGTATCCCGTGGTTATCCTGAGGCACCGAGCAGTAGTCGCCCGTCTCATGGCCGACTGTTTTAAAACCAAAGACTTTACCTGCCGGAGCGTGAAGGTGAGTCCGTCAAGTAACTGTTGTAGTCCTGTGGGTTTTAACCACTAAGTTGTCAAGATCTAAGTTATGATGCTCTTTAACTATTCGGTCCATTGAAGGTGGTTTGTGTTGAAGCTGGACGACTTACGGTACGTCCTGTTTACCGCTTGTTGTGTACTGGACAGCAGTCATTGGTGATCTGTACAGTGGTGTTCTGTACAGTACTGTATATACAGGAGTGTTGCCTCCATTCCTTCACTAGTTTTTCATGATAGTCGACGATGAATGGTAGTAGGTAGTAGGCAGCTACCAAACAGGGAGGTACTACCGCCTGGGAAGATATTGGAAGCATAATGTGTTGTCTAATGGTAGACCCTGCTGCTATATGGCATCACGAAAATTGTGATCAAGTCCCAGGTTGCTGATCTGACTTTCTGCCTCATTTACACACAATTGCAGGGTCTCAATTGTTTCTCTTACTATTGACAACACAACATACATATATTGTTTCTCACCCTTGATCTTTTTTTTATTTTTTTTATTTCTTTATGGTTCTTTATTATTATTATTATTATTATTATTATTATTATTATTATTATTATTATTATTATTATTATTATTATTATTATTATTATTATTATTACTACATTTCGCCCCCCAGGCCCCGATGTGGGTCAGTGACCTGTGCCCGGGTGGGCTAATCCCCTTAAAAAAAATGGTGCCATGAAGCTGTCAGTGTCTCCTCCCGTAAGCCCGATGACAACCTTGAACAGTCACTGAAGCTGATTACCGGACGATCTTGTTTGATCAGCTCTTGTGGAGTTGACAAACAGGCACTGTGTAATGCTCATCACTTGGGCCAGATACTGTGTTGGAGCATCTGGCTTTTATTGACCTTGTACAGTAGACATCGGTGACCACAGGACTGAGATACCATGAAACTGATTCCTTAACCACTTGTGTATGGGATCTCCTCTGTGCTAAATATCATCGTCTGGCGTAAGCGAAATCAGATGTTAAAAGTTGAGTCCCCGTAGAGAAGGGGTTAAATATCACTAACAGAAAGATGACAACGTTAACCCCAGGTATTAAGAACCGATTTTACATTATCTTGAGAGACGATATGATGTTAAATAAAGGTGATATAACTAAGGTACTTAAACTATCAAATCAGGAGTGAACACGTAGTCATGGCTTTCAGTATAAGGAAATTAGGAGAGAATTAGGTAAACATTGCTTCAGAAATAGAATAGTGGAGGATTGGAAAAGTTATCAAACATCATCATTAACCCTAATTCGTTGGTAAGCTTCAAATATAGTTATGGTTAGGTTAGGTTATGGTTAGGTTTGCTTAGCTTAGCCTAGGTTGGACCAATAGACGTACTGCAGTTTCCTTCATTCTTAGATACAGACAGGTAGACAGGTGGGCCAATTAATTAATAAGCGCTCATACATAAAGAATAGAATAAATAAACAGGTATTTAGGTGAACACATACAAACATACATACATACATGGTGTTTTGAGAGAGAGAGAGAGAGAGAGAGAGAGAGAGAGAGAGAGAGAGAGAGAGAGAGAGAGAGAGGGGACCTACTCTGATGAACCAAGAGGTGAACAGAACAATGTGTGGCGAAGCAGGAGGAACAATACTGTACTGTGTGGTGAAGGGCACGACGGGGGTGAACCACGCGGCGGACGTGTCAACAAGTTCGGTCACGTCATCGTCACCTCACCCTCCCACGTCTCCGGAAACGCCCTCCCATGTCTCCGGAAACGCCCTCCCATAACACGTCATTCATGTCAGTTATGCCATATCATCTATCCCATGGCAATCGTATCATGTCATTTTATGGTTATTTCATCCATGGCACGTCAAGTATGTCATGTCAACCAGAAATATATTAGTATACAAGACATCTCACCTGATGTTTACATATGACGTCACGATATGATGACGTCATACTGAAGCGAGGTATAGAGAAAACACAACACCACAACTCTTTAGTTTTTTGCCATATTTCTCGTTGGTTATTGTTGTAGTCTACCAAGTTATGAGTTGTAATGTTTTGGTTTAAGAGGACAGATAGGGTGGCGGAGGGGATGAGCGCGGTGAGTCGTGGGAGGCGCTGAAGGACAACTTGATTTCTCCTGAAGGTATCCTGGAGGGAAGGTTACCCACCGACTCTGGGAAAACCTTTGTCTTAAATGGAACTTTCATTGTATAAAAACTTCAATAATTTATACGATTTCCACGGTACGGGGGAGGGAGAGAGAAGGAGGTAGGGGAAAGGCAGAGGTTAATTTTCTAGGGCAGGATGTGTAGAGGCTCAGTAGATATAGGAGATCACTGGGGTCCCTCAACTTGATTCACCTTTTAAAAAATTATACACAAATACAAAATTAGACATTGTTCATAATCCGAAAAAAATGGCTCACAATATCATGTTTCAGAACCAAATGTCTTGATATATCTAATTTTGATGATGATATTGGAAATGTAGGAATGTATTATAATTGAGTAAGTTAATTTATACACTGAATCATTCTCCACAAAGATCACCGATAATAATAGACCTGACGTTGTGTTAAATCAATACAGGCATTACAGGACGTTACTGAAGGTTACCATAACATATATTGTATTTAGTGGTGGGAGACCGTGTGCGACCTTCTCTCCTCCTCACAGGTGCTCGGCCCCACACACACACACACCTACTAACAGGAGAAACAATGACAATATTTACGTGTAGCAGATCAGTGAAGAATTGTTTTTAATCATTAATTCTTCTTTGTTGTTGTGGTTGTTGTGGTTGTGGTTGATGTTGTTGTGGTTGTTGATATTGTTGTTTGCAAGGATGTAATGACGAGAACAAAGCCCAAGGCCACGACGCACTAACTCCCTAGAATGTCCTGTATGTTAGTATGTCCGTAGGATTTTATCAGCGTACCTCTGACACTTACAGGTGCTTCAGGTGTTGTGTGACGCTACAGGTGTGACCCATTAAAGAGTGACGAATACAGAGAACAATTAGGTCTGTATGAATGTTCACCACTTTGGTATAGACGTTCACTGCTTTGGTAAAGATGTTCACCACTTTGGTATAGATGTTCACCACTTTGGTATAGACGTTCACTACTTTGGTAAAGATGTTCACCACTTTGGTATAGATGTTCACCACTTTGGTATAGATGTTCACCACTTTGTTCATGTCTAACTCGAGTCAATCAGGATTATCAAATGTTCTTATAATAAATTCTCCTCTAAGATGTAAATTGAATATAATTACTTAATTAAACTAAGATACAAAATAATGATAATTTTAATATTAAGGTTAATTACATTATCTTGTTATTAATTACTGGAGAGTGTGGAGCGTTAATTATTTTATACTTTGAGTTATGTTAATTGATTGGTGTTTAGTAAAGGTGTATGGTTAAGTTAGAGAGTTAGTTAATATTGGATGGTTATATTGGATAGTCTTGTTATTGACAATCAGAGGTCAGGATTTGGTCTGTTATTTACGCAACAATGACCTCACTCCTGCGTCAGTAGCCCCGCCAGTGTCATACCAACGACGCAGCGCCCACTCTCACTCTCATTCCCACTCACCTGTTACGCAAACTCGTTACGCGGATCGGTTGTTACGGAGACTATTTTTTTTTTTTTTACATACCGGAGTTACGGTGAGTGGTTGTGACGGCTCCTGTGTTATGTGTACACGAGGTTGTGGTACGTGACGGCAAAGTGTGTTACGCAAATGAAATGTGACAAGACACCAAATGACGCTAAACACATGTCCAGAGGAATCAGTTTAGTCCACTAGAAGATGAATGCGTCACATGATACGCATATCAAAAGTCACGTATAATCCTATGTGACGCAATATGATAGTACACATGATACTACTACAACGTAACCTCGAATCCACGTCACATTGGGTATCCGTCAGACATGGTTTACGTAACATTAAATATCCATAACGTCGGGTGAGTGACGGATGTGTTAAGTGAACAGAGTGATGCGTGGGATGAATGTTGTTATCCAGGTCACACGTACAACCTGCGGCAATCAACAGTGGGTCACCGTGCCGAGTGTGTGTATGTGACCAGTCAAGATGGAGAGATGACTGATACCTGAGAGAAACACACACACTATCTGCACCAGTCAGGCGAGAGACCTTTATCTCTCCTCTGTCTCTCATCACAAACAAACAAATTAACAGATAAACAAACCGATAAACAAACAAACAATCACCTCACCTGAGAAGTAAACATTAATATCTCTCACGTTTGTGTTTATGACCGAAATTAGAACGTCAACCCCCCTCCCCCCCCCCCCCCCCCAACACATATTAATGAGGACGTGAGAAAGTCATCCAACTACTTCACTTAAACAACACAGAGATGGCGGTCAAGAGGGCATCATAATACTGCTGAGACTCGATTATAACTGGTGTACACGTTGCCTCATTACTGCATTCAGGAGGAGAAACTCACAGTACGTGCCTCTTAGACCCCGTGTGTGTGTGTGTGTGTAGTGTCAGGGGCGGCAGCGATACCTGGAGGGTGAGCAAGTCTCATTTTGTCTGTCTCAGTTAACAGTCTCGTTACCTATATTAACAGGGACCAGTTACCAGTTTAATTACTTTATATCTCATTAGCCTTGTTATCGGTACTGAATAATGATACTTATCACTCCAGTCTGATTATACTAATCCCAGTTTAATTACTAGTCCCAGTTTAATTATTAGTCCCAGTCTAATTACTAGTCCCAGTCTAATCACCAGTCCAATTCCTTCATTTAGTTAGTTTGTTCAATTAAATTACTCTAAGCTAACATAAGCAAACCTAATCTAACCATATTTAGGCTAGGTTAGGTTAGGTTGCTTGAACAAACTTGCTTACGATCTTAAAAGAATTTGCGGTACGTATAACGGAAAATTACCCAAATTACCAGTCCACGTGTAATGACTGGACTACTTATAGACACCACCAACAGTTACCAGTCCCTTGAGTCGCCAGTCCAGTTACTTCAGTGAACAGTTTCCTCCTGGTGAGCGTCTGTCATGTCCTCTCTAACTGGGGGTAGTTTCTTCTTTTATTACCAAGACAATTAACGTAAGTGATAGAAGAATGGTGTTTAAATCTCTCTCTCTCTCTCTCTCTCTCTCTCTCTCTCTCTCTCTCTCTCAGATCGAGTAAAGATCTCTGGCGATGGTGTTTGGTGCAGCTGCTGGTGAAGGTGTTGATGCTGTTTCTGGTACAACTGTTGGTGGTGGTGGTGGGCTGTAGAAGGTGTCGGTAAGCTCCTGCTGATGTAATGGTGGGTCATTAATACGACTATTCCACTCCCTTCACGAGGTCATGGAAGCTGGGTGTTTAGCAACACACTTGGTTGTTGTTGTGTGTGTGTGTGTGTGTGTGTGTGTGTGTGTGTGTGTGTGTGTGCGCGCGCGTTACTGCCAAACAGGTGGTGAAGGGTTGGGTAACGACGGGGCTCCTCCGTACTGATGATGGGCGTCTTCCTGGTGCTGGTCTGAACTGTGTCACGGTCTCGTCTGCTCCTGGGGCGATGGTGTTTCCCTCAGAGTTCCTGGTGGGGAAATGTTTCACAGGTGTAGCAGGGTTACTTGCTGGGGGGGACATCGCAATGGCAGGGCAGGGCAGGGCAGGGCAGAGCAGGTTACTAGATGCCCCGAGAACGTACCGATTATCACACTCACAGTACTCGTATACTGAAGAGGGATACTAGCCATTGTATTGTAATTCCAAAGGTATTACGGCAATGTGTATTTGCTGACAATGCCAAGATGCGATAGACATGTGTGAGGAGCTGTCAAGAGTTCCAAGGTGTGATAATGATGTGTAAGAAGCTGCCAACAGTTCCCAAGGTGTGGTAGAGATGTGTTAGAAGCTGCCAACACTTCCCAAGGTGTGATAGAGATGTGTTAGAAGCTGCCAACAGTTCGCAGGGTGTGATAATGATGTGTTAGAAGAAGCTGCCAACAGTTCTCAGGGTGTGGTCGTGATGTGTTAGAAGCTGCCAACACTTCCCAAGGTGTGGTAGAGATGTGTTAGAAGCTGCAAACAGTTCCTATGTGCTGTACAAGTGGAGGAATGTGTTACCCACTGCTCCAGGTTCCACAGTTGCACTGCTTGACCATTGTTACACTGGAGAATCGTTACCAATTGAATTGTTTTTTTCCCATTTCACTTTTCACTGCAGTTTTTGTGTACTAAGAAAGGAGGAAGACAAGTGTTGACAAGAGGAAAAAGACAATTAAAATGTAAATGTTAACTTACAACTAAAAGACATATAATGTTATTAATATTGTATTCAGGAGTTTGATGTTTTTACCAGAAGAGAAGTGGAGGTCGTTCTTTTGTTTCCATCATGAATGAACCAGAGATTTTAAATACTTTACTCAAGATGATGATTGGTGAAAACTTTCCACAACCCTGGCACCAAAACACCCCCATCGTGGTCATTTCACCTTCAGGAACGTATTCGTCATGGGAGGCGAGGGAGTGTCATCCATCCTTGATTCCCGTATTGTGTATGTAAACGCCTCTCTCTAGTATTGTTCTTCCTTCCTCTTGACCCTCAGTCCCTCGTGGCACAGGAAGAGGATCACGTATAGGTCATAATGATGTGTCGTAGAGGATTTGCTTAAGTCTGTAGAGTCTCTCGATAGGAAGTTAAGTTTTGGTAGTACAGTAATGCATTTTTTTTTATTTGTGGTTCCTATACCTATAACCTGGGAGTCATATCTTTTCTTCTATATAACTCATGAAGGATATATGGTGATAAATAAATAAATACGGAAATAAAAAAACCGTGATATTAACCTTAGAACCCAAACACTCGGTTAAGTTAGGTTAGGGGAGAACCCAGGCAACCTTGTTTAAGCACACCTCCAGATGACACACCGTCACTGATACAGTCATCAGGTGAACGTGGAGGCGACCGTCTGCTAGTCTCCCGTGACGGTTATTGTGAGCACCACCACGAAGGACAAGACGGGAGCTAGTGAGAGTGACTTCCGCCTCGGGGCGACGCACTGGTCTACCTGATAACGTTCGCCTTCTTTTGTAGCTCCAGATTTCGCTTCCGGAAACAAGTAAGGATAAGACCGTGGAACACTCCCGCAGCTGCAGTCCGTCCTTCTGTCACACCAAATTGTTGCGTTGTTTTGAAGGTTTAGAATAGTGAAAGGAGGACACGACACAACATCTACCCTGGAGACGTATGGTTCAGGTTCATTGTTTTTCTTATCTTTTCTTTTTTTTTCTCAAAAAATATTCTATCGATATACTGAGCGTGGTGGGTCAGGTAAAGTTATCTTATACGAAAGATTCTCCCAGTTAAAAGTGAAGAGTTAAATAACCATCGAGGTCAATCTAAGGTCACAGTGACTCAACTTTCAGGACGTCACAAATAAGGCAGGAGAAGATCTATGTGATCGTCAGCAGATAGACATCTAGCATGATGTTGCTATCCTATATAGTTATCCTGACAACTTCTCCTTGCAGGCGGAGAGTCCTTGAGGTGTTGGTATTGTTACCATCCTGTCGGTGACGGAAAACATGATTCGTAGAAAATGTTGTCGACATTCTTCTCGTGATCTTAGACTTCGATAGACAAATGTGTCTACGTGAGCAGGTCTGACGGTCTGTCTTGTTGTCTATTTTGAAAATAAGTTGAGGTATCGAACAGTAACACGTCATCTACTGCACGACTCGTACACGACGACCACATGACACCCACAACACGGCCGTCATACGATCACCACACGACTCTCATTGCACGACCACATCATCGCTTCTCTCGCATGACCATCGCAAGGCTCCTGTTGCATGACTATCGCATGTTCGTTCCAAGATCTTTACTGCGCTACTATCAGACGACCACCACCGCGTCACCTGTGGCCGGGTCGTATTTATAGGGTTGTCATGTGAGAAGATCTATGTGCTCGGCCGCTATTTGTTTCTTAGTAACCTCAGTCAACACGGCCAGCGCGACTCACCAATTGCTATGGCCACTCCTTCATACAGTGTCTCCTCCTTAATGCAGCGACTTCGATTTCGTGTACCAACTTCACCAAACCAGCTCCGCTACTTGTCAACCAGCCTAGAAGTGACGTCATTTGTTTACGTTGGTTGCGGAGAGGTGCCAACAAGCCTCCAGCGGAAGAAAATAATACAGCGTGTGGCGCCATTCATCTTGTGCTGGAGGTCACTTAACGTTTCCGACAACAGAGGAGTTCCTTCTGGCGACGACAACGACGACAACAACGGGACTTCGGTTTCAGAGGCAGAGAGACTACAGGGTGGTGCGCCAACAACTTATGTCTTCCAGGCGTCGACTCTCAGTTTTCTGTAAATGGTGTTTGGTGTGGTGGATATTTTTTTGTAGAGTGGGGAGGGGGAGTGAAGAAAATTATTAGTGAAGGAAGTTATAGTTCGGAATGGAAGGAATTTAGGAGGAGGTAGGAGAGGGCGGGCTGACCGCCTTGCTGTGGGTTAGGTAAGCTAATATTTGTGTTAGGGCTGTGTCGTGGGTTAGTTATTGTCCGTCGGTACAGTCTCTAGACAGCCTACCCTATCCCATATATGGGTGTTTTAAGGGCCTTATTTCATATTCCACCGACCCTACTGGCGGATGCTGGTCTAGAGAGGTTGTCTATTGCCTGGCCGTATAGATCGGGGGTGGTAATGGACCCTTTGAGATTTGGTAACTTTTTGGGACTCATGTATGGTTGTTGTCGTTGTCTGGTGGGAGTCTTTGAAGGAGTTCTTGCTTTGAGCGTTCTATTTTTTGCCAGACTCTGTTGGCCAGGGTGTGCAGCTGCTGGTTGATGGGTTTTATTCTCAGGTGGCTTTGTATCTCGGCTGTGGTTCTGGTGAAGGGGTATCTTTCACCTGTGGCGCATCTCAGGGCTTCATTTTGGACCACCTGTAATTGTAATAATTGGGTGGTGCTCATAGTATGAAGAGGTTCTGCTGGGTAAGTTAATATCGTGATGATAAATGATGTAATGAGTGGCAGGTTGGCCTGAGGTGGTGTGGGTGGAGTGGCCTGAGGTGGTGGGGGTGGCCTAAAGTGGTTGGGGCGGGGTGGCCTGAGGTAGTGGGCGGCATTGTGGCCTGAGGTAGTGGGCGGCATTGTGGCCTGCGGTAGTGGGCGGCAGGTTGGCTTGAGGTAGTGGGCGGCAGGGTGTCTTGAAGTAGTGGGTGGCCTGAGGTAGTGGGCGACGGAGTAACCTGAGGTGGGTGGTCACAGGCAGCCTGGGGGCGATGTGAGGGAGGGAAGCACAACACCTCCAAGGTGAGAGAAACTGATATGGACCAAAAACAAACAGACATTGAGTGAATAAATTTCATTGTAAGACATCAAGGGAGGCCACCAGACTCGTGTTCCCATATCCCAGGGGCACAGAGGGACACATACCAGGTGCTGTTGTCCCCTCAGTCAGCCCCTGGGTGATGCTCCTGCCAGGGGTGTACTAAATGTATAGGGAGACAGAGTGAGACAGAGAGGGAAGGAAAATGATAGTTTGTTAATTTAGTTTAGGTTTCGTATTTTCCCTCAGTGTTACAAGACGACTCTCTCTCTCTCTCTCTCTCGTATTAAACAACAGCTCGGGGTCTCGTGTTCACCTTGCGGTCTCAGTGAATTAATTCGGCCCCGAAGACCGTGATATGTTTCCCCGACCATCTGTTGGGTCATAACTCAGCTCCTACACCTGATGTGGCGGGGGGGGTGTATAGCTCACAGCCACAATCAGGAAGTGTAATCAGGAAGTTCAGGATATTTATAGGTTAGGTTGGGTTAGTTTAGGTTAGGTTAGGTTAGGTTGGGTTGGGTTGGGTTAGTTTAGGTTACGTAGGTTAGGTTAGGTACTGGTAAGGTTCCAGTCGTCTCCTGAGTACTGGTAAGGTCTAACCTCTAAATGTTATCTATTAAGGCTGGTTTTCTAGAGTCCACAAGTACAGGCGACACTCAACAGGTTCCCTACAGGTGTGTGGTGGGAGGCTGGGTGTGTTTTATATTCTCTACTGCCTCGGTGACGTCTTCAGGTAACCTCGTCTGACTGATGCAAGTTGTTGGTCCTGATGCTCGTCTGGCTTCCACCTCCCCTCTATATATATAATCCATAGTTTCATATTTTATTAAGCTAAAGATTTATTCCCGCCGCAATGTTATAATTTACCAGTTGAAATATAAATTGTTGACGTAATTCACGGTTACGATATTTTTCATCAGGGTTATATATAAGTTTTGGAGACTTGGTAGTTCTCCAGGCTATCGCAGTTTCCTATCGTGTTTATAATTATTGTTTGTTGACACCATTAGACCAGTGACTTGAACCACCGTTATTGTCGTTGGTGTTGGATCTCTGGTGGGAGTATAACACGCCCTAATGATCAACGCTAAACACAACTATGATTAACTTTTTAGCGGTTAGTTATGAGGAAATCCCGTGCATAGAGACAACCACGCGCGGTTTATAGGGCAATAAGAGACGTGATGTGGTCGAACCCGCCAACCGAGTTAGTGGTTGTGGTGGTGGTGGTGGTGGTCTCCTTCCTTGCCTCACATTGAAGGCCAAACACTCGGGCTCTTTGTGGTGTTAACTCACATGTTGGTCCTGCGCCAGCCGACAGATTTACACAACACTTGAAGGTTATGTCCTAAGAGGGAAGGAATGTGTCTACAGCGGTGATTAATGTCCTAGACGGTGTACCTCCACGTGATCAAGTTTAAGGCATGTGTCCTGGGCTGTACCTCAGGTTGTGATGGATCTCTTGGTCTGTGCGTCTGGGAACATGAAGTTTGAAGACATTGAAGTGAACTCAGTATTGCGGTTGAGTGATGTATTTACACATTTCATGATAAGAATCAACATTAACGTATACTGCACTTCCCCCACTATCCTCATTACTCATCTCCTCACTACCCTCACTACTCATCTTCCCACTACCCTCACTACTCATCTCCTCACTACCCTCACTACTCATCTCCTCACTACCCTCATTACTCATCTTCCCACTACCCTCATTACTCATCTCCTCACTACCCTCATTACTCATCTCCTCACTACCCTCATTACTCATCTCCCCACTACCCTCACTACTCATCTCCCCACTACCCTCACTACTCATCTCCTCACTACCCTCACTACTCATCTCCTCACTACTGGACTAAACTCAGTATTTCTCATAGTTCACTGGAGCTTCTCATAATCAGGTGACACTAGTATACCGCCATGAGTCCCAGAGAGTTATGAGGGTGTAGCCCATGAGAGAGGTGGAGGCGGGAGGTCCTCACCTTGGGGCGCCACTGGCCGTGTTTGCTCACCTCCACACAAAGAGGTCGCTGCCCCACTCCCGTCTTCCCCTCCCACGATACCATCCCTTGCATCATTCCTCTCGCTCAGGTGTATTGTTCCTTCAGGAGTTTCATCTTCCATCCTTAAATACTGAGAAAAATTGAATTAAAGCTACAAAACTTTTCACATTCTATCATTTGAGAGAAGAGTTTGAGAAGATAACATTCCTAGATTTTTCTCTGTTGTTCACTTGGTGATGGAGGAGGAGGTGAGTTAGGGAGGCGGTAACAATGAACAGCCTAGATGAAGTTGTACCTCACGCCCACTACACCGTCTACCTCCAGTACCCTCACGCCCACCACACCGTCTACCTCCAGTACCCTTACGCCCACCGCCCACTATCCTCACCGCTCCCACCAGCCAGTAAACACGATACCTAAACCAGTATTGGGGTGAGGTCATTCAGTTAGAATGAGGCGACTCCTACCGACTCTTGCTCTTTATCAGCAGAATATCAGTGGTTGAGTGAGAGTGGGTCCTGTAGGCATGACAACCCGCTAGGGGCAGTTCGAATACCACAGTGGAGACAAAACCTCTTTTTCAGAGCACAAGGAGGCAGTGTGGGTAGACCTGCAGTAGAGCTCTTAAGATCTAGATAAACTGGGGTGTGATCCTTAATATCAGTGACACGTCATAAAAAAGAAGAGGAAAGAGCCTGTGTCAGAGGCAGACGTCATCTTGCACCGCGGTACTGATACTCAAAACAATTTGTCAGGGTCAAAATCAAATTTTATAGTTAATTCAGAAATTTTAATACAAATGCAGACTACACAAGTTGATAATATCATAACGACGGTGATTTTACCTCGATATGGATATAAACACAACTTGAAAATTGCAGAACTCCGACTGGGCGCTGCCTTAGAGCTCCCCATCACACATAGGGCGGCCCTTTAGTCTCCTTATTACACATAAGCCGATTCTTTAATCTCTCCATTGTACACGGGGCAATTCGTGTATGTGGTCGAGGGGCATGACATGTTCCTCCTCTCCTCTCTTCGCCGCCCCTCTATTCTTGTAGATCATCCAGACCCCACCTGTCTTATCACTAATCATAGTACGGATCAAACAACAACAACTGCATCCTCGTGTTGTGGCCTGCGGGGTACAACAGCCATGGGAGGTGGTGGTGCAATGGCGCCCCCGAGGCTGACTTTCTCCCTGTCAGCTGACGCTGGGGCAGGACCCGGGGGCTTCCACCAAGGTGAGCATCTCACGTTGAGGCCCTTCCCGCAAGCCCCGGGTACCGATGCCTTTCAGGCATGTCCGTCGCTGATGATGACACTTTAGTCAGTAAATGCACTTGATGACAGGTAACGGAGGCACTTGATAATGTTCCAAATGAGATGCTTAAAGTCTAACGGTAATGAGGACAAGAGTTGGAGGACAATTTGCGTGCCGTGTGTGCTTGAGGAGCTACACAAGCCCGTCGTTAACAGTTGATCTCCCTCACCATCTCCCTCAGGCTAAACAACTCACATCACTGTAGCTTGTTTGTTGCTCTTGCTCTCCATCTTTCATCCCTCCCTCATGTTCCTTTTCTCCCTCTTTATCGTCCACAGGAGCGATGAAGCAGTCCTCTTCGTTGTCTGTCTGTTTGTGTGTGTACTTGTCCCTGCTCTACAGAGAACATATTGAAGATTCTGACGTTCTAGTCTGGCATAAATATACTTTAAATATAAAAGTCACCCACCAATTAAACCTTATCCTCTATGGTCCTCTATCCTCTTCGGTGAGGCGGACGATTCACCTCGGTGGGTATATGGTCATGTTGTTAAGACCATTACCCCCCCTCCCTCTCCTGCAGGCTGTACAACACAATACATGTAGCCCTCCTCCACCCCTCCAACCACGGGTGGAGTGAGAGGATGTCAGTATATTAGAACCTCCAGGTTTAGTTCTTTTCCCGAGGCTGCTTAACAACATCTCGTGAATGTAACTTCCGATTGTTGATTAAAGTTAATGTTGCTTAAAGTTCTTAGTTGACTAATGATAAATAAACATAAACAAATATTTAATTATATTTATCTTTGGAGTTACGTTCAGTCTTCAAAAGCAGTTACGTTTGGTTAAGCAGTTAGCCTAACCTTCGCCTACTAACCCTACCTAGAAAACACCGGGTCTCAAGTTTTCTCCAACACATTAAAATGCTTCCTTGTGTCACACCAATCGGTAAACTCCGGTGATTTGGGTGGCGGGTTGACGGCCTAAGGAGCAAAGGTTAAGTGAAGCAAGTATGACTGAAGGTAGAGTTTAGAGTAGTGTTCAATAGTTACTGTATTATAGGTTGTGGTTCTTGATAGTGTGAAGTGTTGTGTGGGGTTGAGTGTGAAGTGTTGTGTAGTGTTGTGTGTGAAGTGTTGTGTGGAAGTTTTTGGTTTGGGCTTCATACGCAAACTGATACGTGTAAAACAAAAATTTATCTTGAGAAAATTTATATGATACTAGTGAAATTGCCCGGCTCCACATGGGTTAGGTATACGTTGTATAACCTAGACTGCCACAGTTTGTCCTCCCTGACACGGGTAACCACCTCCCACAATCGCCGTGATGATATCTCAGTCTGGGAATATTTTTGGTTCTTACCGGGACCACCCGGGGGTCCGTGGTCAATAGTAATACCAAGGTGCACAACCTTGGAACCCATGTAATACGTGTGCTACCGTTTTGGAGCTATGGCTGGAACAGACACACCCATGGACAGACACGTCCTTTTAGTATTATATATTATTAATAACTGTGAGAATACAAGAAGAACCATGAAATTCCCTGGGAAACGCCCGCACCTGTCACACCACCACCTGACCCTGTACACAGACAACGGAGCTACACAGTGATTAAAGTTCAGGGAAGTGAAGTGTAGCCTAGCGAGTCATATAAGATCTTCTTGATCCCTCTGAGACACAGCTGACAAACCCCGAGAAACTGAGTACACCTGGAGGTACACAGGTTCCTGAACACCTGAGCATCCTGGTGGCAGATGATGATGTTATACTTCGTCCCCAGGAGAACAAAGAGGCCAGGGAGCTATAGTTAACACACTCTCTGCTGGACGGTAAACTCCTTCGTGGAAAAAAGGAATTGTATATTTTATTAAGAGATATAAAAACCGAGAAGCCTTAATTACTTTGATGTAAACATAATGCGGGGAAATTGACCTCCTATTCTGGTCACTATGAGAGGGAAGACATGACCTACATCACGTCTGTCACCGAGAGGTCCAACAACGACCATTGATAATGGTGCACGAATAGAAATCACGAGCAGTTTATAAACGATGACGCTGTACGTAGAAACTCCCAGGCCAATTGGATGTAAAAGTCCAGATGACCCAAACAATCACGGTAATTGTAAACGATGACGCTTGTATGTGAAAGTTCGGGTCAGTTAAACCACCGAATCACCAAACCATTTCTAAGCCATGAATCTAGATGTAAGAATCGAGATGGAGCAAATCATCCATAATAACCAGGTATAGCCCGGCAGAGGCCACCCACCCACCCACCCACTCACTCGCCCACTCACTCACCCACTCACTCACTCACGAGAAAGTCACTCCAAACCCTCTCTGGCTACCCACCAGATTTCATCACGAGAGAACGAGTTACATTGTGTGGGCTGACCAGGATCATGATGGCAGCCGCTCATGGTCGACGGACGAGAGGAAGTGGAGGAGGAATATTAGATGATGTCACGTGATGGGTTACGGGAGACAGATAGTGTGTTGTAACTTGAGTAATGTGAAGGGGAGTCACTTATTAGTTGGTGCCGGTGTACAGGGAGGCATACTGGGTAATATTTCTGCACAGGGAGGCATACTGGGTAATATTTCTACATAGGGAGGCATACTGGGTAATATTTCTACACAGGGAGGCATACTGGGTAATATTTCTACACAGGGAGGCATACTGGGTAATATTTCTACACAGGGAGGCATACTGGGTAATATTTCTGCACAGGGAGGCATACTGGGTAATATTTCTGCACAGGGAGGCATACTGGACTCTACCATCACATGAAAGGAGTCTGAATACTAATTAATATTGTGCCCAGGTAGAGAGGGGGCAGTCGTAGCCTCGCCCGGTCATGCTGGTGAAGGGGGCGTGGACGAGCACTTTCTCAGAGGGGAGTGTGTGTGTGTGTGGTGACGAGAGGACGAAAGAGTGCGTGGTGACGAGAGGATGAAAGAGTGCGTGGTGGGTTGCCTCTTCAGGATGTTGTTGGGTAAATAATAATGTTGTTTATCGTGAGTTAATTTTGTCTTGGTTGTGTTTCCTTAGGTGGAGGAAAATGTTAAGATGTAAGATTGGTAATATCAGTGACTTGTAAACATTAACGACTTGTAAACATCAGTGACTTGTAAACATCAGTGACTTGTAAACATCAGTGACTTGTAAACATCAGTGACTTGTAAACATCAACGACTTGTAAACATCAGTGTCTTGTAAACATCAGTGTCTTGTAAACATCAGTGACTTGTAAACATCAGTGACTTGTAGGCATCAACTACGTGTAAACATCAACGACTTGTAAACATCAGTGACTTGTAGATATTAACATCAAAAAGAAAATGTCGTTATTAGATCTTGGAGTTGTTCTAATATCGTAACATTATCCACTTCGTATGGGGAGGTTAACGTTACGATATTGGACCATTAAAACCTAACCTAACCTAACCTAACCTAACCTAACCATTATTACCTTAACAAACAATAATGTTACCACTTCTCATTTTTTAGGGATGATTATCTTTTACGTCTCTCTCTCTCTCTCTCTCTCTCTCTCTCTCTCTCTCTTTGTTCCCTAAATATGCAAAATCACGAGAGATGTTCCTGGAGAAATCATCAGAACTCCTCCACAAGTACAGCTCAGTGCCTGCAGCCCTCTATACCAGCGTGGGGTAAACATGTTATGGGTCGCTTACACCTACAATAACAACCACAGGGTCGCTTACACCTACAATAACAACCACATCTCGTATTCTCTCCTCCTAAACAGTAGAGAGTCACCATTGAATAGTAACTTATGAAAGAGAAACGAGATAAAGATTAAATTACGGTTAAAATGAGGAACTTTCAAAGATATAACGAGTTTGTATAAAGTGAAAGTCGCTTAAGTGATGTAGGCTTTTGTGACCGTCCTTATGGTGGAGTTTCATGTCTCTTGAATATTTACTTGTGCTGCATCACCCATTTGTATGATCATGCTGAGCTTTCATACAATAATACAATAAAAAAGTACATGTAATCTTGATTCACTAATAGTTAATATCACGTATTGATTTCCTCATATAGTTCCTGTTAAATACGATGCCTTAATTATCAACACTCATTAACCTTTTCTTCGATATAACAAGTCATCATTCACTCGTAATATATATTTACCTTTATAGAGAAAATCCTTCATATTTAATCCCATTTTCTGTAATAGGTGAGATGAGACGGTCATTAACAACTGGGTATGAATTGAAATCTGAAAGTAGAATTCAATTAAATTTTCCTCCATCGAAAATCTAAATGACTGAATCGTCAATATGTACAGGGGAAAAAAATAGGTTATAGAGTGTGGGCGTGGTGGGCGTGGTGGGCGTGGTGAGCTGGGGTCATCATCAAGGTGTTGTGCAAGACACCTCGACGTGACATATTCACCCTCCCTGGCTAGCCTCCAGCACCGCCACCGGGGAAGGAAAGTTAGTGGTCGCTCTTGAGGTTTACATCAGTCAACAATGAACTTGCGTCATCTACGAAGTTCAGGAGTTTTGGGGCAGTATTTATAAGAATTAGTTTTATTTTTGACTGAAAGTTCACAAGTTATGATTTTTTTTTAACCTGGAGAAGTTGCGGTATTCGTGAGATGTGAACGACCATGCGAATGTCTAGTGAGGTGAGAAGGGAACTAGACGGTGAGTGAGTGAGTGAGTGAGTGAGTGACATTTAAAACTCCTTCAATCAAGATCATTAAAATTTACGGCTTTTGTGACATTTAAAAACTTAAAAATTTTATGTTTTTCAGTTACAAGTTCCAGAATATTTATCATTAAGTAAATATCCTCAATAGATGATGTGGCTGATCTCTTGATTCTCTACAACCAACAGGTAGAATGAGTCATCCCACACCTTGATGCTACTCCACCCTCACGTTGCTCCATCATCAGTAAGTACACCTGATTCAGTACACCTTTACAATTCAGTGTATAAGAGCTATTCAATGTACTGCCGTCCACAACAGTATTACCAACAGAGTGAGGTATTGTTTTCCTCTGAGCACACACACACACACACACACACACACACACACACACACACACACACACCTGGGAGCAGTAGGTAATGTACAGGTAGTTGAAGTAAAGGAATTTGTAAACAGTCGAATAAAATCACAAAACTACTATCTGTCTGTCTGTCTCTCTCTCTCTCTCTCTCTCTCTGTCTGTCTGTCTGTCTGTCTGTCTGTCTTTGTCTATGTAATAATAATAAAAACTATCATTATTGCCCTGACTCAAAACGGACTGAACCAAGATATAATTGACCATCAACTATAAGAACTGACAAAGAACACAGTTGAGAGGTGGATTATGAGGTATATCACTCAACCATCACCCTTAATGGAGTTTTACATTATTCAAGTCATACTCAGGTGAGTCCGCTGAGTAATATGACTGTTGACTGATGCAATGAGATGCTGGGAGTTAGCTGATTCAACCGAGGAACTATAAGAAGCTAAGATACTCCAGCTATAGTGTGAGGAGGCTGAGTGTGCGTGCTGTGTTGTCAAGTGCGCACACACACACACACACACACACACACACACACACACACCATCTTGATAACAAAACACAAGTGTCGCCGCCGTAATTACCAGTTCATTTTCCTCGGGTTTTTACAACGACTCGTGACGTTTACATGTATTCCTGTTGACCCATTACACCGCGGTTAGTCGTGTAGGGAATTAATGTGTCTTGGGTGAGTCATAGAGTCATTTGTTTCCTTCTGTGAGTCGTAGGGGTAGTCAGTGTCTTAGGTGAATCATAGTCTTCGGTGAGTTTGAGTCATTTGGTTTCTATAGTGAGTCGTGGGGTGAATCAGTGTCTTCGGTGAGTCAGTCATTTGGTTTCTATAGTGAGTCGTGAGGTGAGTCAGTGTCTTCGGGGAGTTAGAGTCATTTGATTCCTTCAGTGAATCATACGGTGAGTCAGTATATCTTAAGTGAGTCAGGTAGTGAGTCAGTGTTCTTCGATGAGTCGTACAACCAACCAAAGTACAGTGACTCATTTACTGAATTCTTAATACATACAAACATCCTGGTTTCTTGTACACGGTCGTCACATCCTGTTAACACATGTACTACAGTGGTGCACATGATGTAATTGCACTGTACATCTCTCAGCTCCATGCTTGATGATTCCTGTCTCGTACACTATGATAGGTGTATCCTGTTGTATTATACAGGCTGTATTCTGGTGTTTACAGTGTACTTGAGTGTATTGTGGTGTATACTGTGTACTTAATATATTCTAGTATACACGGTGTATTTAGTATATTCTGATGTATTATGTACCTAGTATACTCTGTTGTACACGATATACCACCACCTGTGTACCACCACCACCACAACGTCATCACTCAGTGGGTTAAGGTCAAAGGTCAGGGGAGAAGAAAGGTCACTTCACTGTCCTACTGTGTCGTCCGGGGGCATGATCTGACCTTCATGAATGTTTTAGCGGCGGTCAATTTAGTCAATATACTGTAGGTCAGAGGTCATACACTGTTGGCCCGCCCCCTCATTATCCAGCGTTTGATGGTCGAGTGAAAACACATTACTACTCTCTCTCTCTCTCTCTACTTGAATGTTCCTCCAGTTATTACCTTGGGGGAGGGAGGTGAGGGAGGAGAGAGGAGGTGGGGAAGTGAGGGAGGGTAGGGAGGTGAGGGAGGGGTAGGGGAGGTAGGGAGGTGAGGGAGGGAGGTGGGGAAGTGAGGGAGGGGGTAGGGAGGTGAGGGAGGGAGGGAGGAGGAGGAGGTGGGAGGTGAGGGAGGTGAGGGAAGTGAGGGGGGAGAGGGAAGTGAGGGGGGGTAGAGTCAAGGTATTGTTGTCTCCGCCTATGTGTGTTAGTTAAAATACTCGTTAATACACTCAGTTAAGTTGTCTAAGTCATTTATCATATCTATGTTAATTTGATATTGTATATATGTTAATATTGTCTGTGTTAATATTGTATTCACGTAATATATTCCCACACAGAATGATCCATGTTAATTTGGTCCCTTAGCATGGAGTGGATGCCAGTGTGTGTGTGTGTGTGTGTGTGACTGTATGTGTATGTGTACGTAAATAGAAGCACATGCATAGAAACATGTGTACATATTTCCAGGTTGTAGTAGCAGATGTGGTGGTGGTGGTGGTAGAGCTACAGTGTGACCAACCCCCACAACCATTGCTTATACCACTACTACCACCACTACTACCACCACCACCACCACTACTACTACTACCACCACCACCACAACCACTACTACCACTACTACCACCACCACCGCCACCATCACCAAGGTCGCTTCCTCACCCGTCACCACACACTCACTCTCCTCTCTCTCTTCCTTCTCTTCCTCCAGCACATCACACTACCACAGGCTTCCCTCCTCCTCCTCCTCTTCCCTTTACTCGCTTAGTGTCTTCCTCATTCTTTCGTTCTTTGTCTTACTAATTATTTATTCATCTCTTGCTTCCCTCCTCCTCTTCTCTTATTCACCTTTATCTCCTCTTCCTTTTCTATGTCATTGTACATCTGCAGGTGTTTGTGGACGTCAGGTGTACAGTGCAGGTGAGGCAGAATTTTGAGTAGATGCCAAGCCCTGAGGGTGTGTGTGTGTGTGTGTGTGTGTGTGTGTGTGTGTGTGTGTGTGTGTGTGTGTGTGTGTGTGTGTGTGTGCTTAGATGCGTGTGTAGGTATTTTCAGTACAAGTGACTGTGTACATATATATCAATCTGCCGGTGTGTGTGTGTGTGTGTGTTACTCGAGGGTTCACCGCTAGCTGTCACAAGGGAGGGTGGGGACTACACCCTCCCTTGTGACGTGTACTGTCTCCTCCTACAAGTCCGCCGAGGCCAAGGGTCACTGCTAAAGATGACCTCCACATCCTGCCTCGTGACCTCTGACCCCTGACCAACACCACACCTGAAGTACCATCACCTTCTTCACCTTCACCAGTACCTCACTCCCTGACCCCCCCCTCACCTGCACCTCCACATTGATCTAAACTGTAAACATTGATCTAAAGAATAAACATTAATCTGTATACATTATCAAGTATAAACATTACAATAAAGTGAAAGTACTAACATAATATCCAAACAACATTAGGTGTGGAGAATCAAGTGTAAACAAATTAATGAAAGTTTAAATATAAGAAATAAAACTAATATCAAACAGTGTGTAAAGGCTGTAAATAGTGTTTATACATCAACATCAGCGTTTAAAGAAAATAGTATATAAACATTAGTAATAACATAAAACATCATTAACACCCACCCAACCCCACCAACACCCACACTAAGTGCTATAAACATCCTCCTAACTTATAACCCTCTCATATTACTATAAACATCCTCGGCCACCCAATAAAGCCTTATAGCGTTAAGCAAATAAAAGTACCTTATAAACATCCTATCTAAATCCTTATAAACATCCTCGTAGTAAATCCTTATAACATCCTCAGTACCGTGAAATTCCTTATAAACATCCTCAGCACCGTAGAAGTGCCTTATAAACATCCTCAATACCGTAAATGCCTTATAAACATCTCAATACCTTAGAGTCTTACATCCTCAGCACCTAGAAGTACCTTATAAACATCCTCAGTACGTAGAAGTACCTATAAACATCCTCGTGAAGTCTTATAAACTCCTTAATATGAAAGTACCTTATAAACATCCTTAATACCGTAGAAGTACCTTATAAACATCCTTAATACCGTGAAGTGCCTTATAAACATCATAATACCGTAGAAGTGCCTTATAAACATCCTCAGTACCGTAGAAGTACTTATAAACACTCAATACCGTAAAGTACTTTATAAACATCCTTAATACCGTAGAAGTACCTTATAAACATCTAAAGTACCTTATAAACATCTAATACCAAGAAGTACCTTATAAACATCCTTAATACCGTAGAAGTACCTTATAAACATCCTTAATACCGTAGAAGTACCTTATAAACATCCTCAGTACCGTAGAAGTACCTTATAAACATCCTCAGTACCGTAGAAGTACCTTATAAACATCCTTAATACCGTAGAAGTACCGTGTAAACATGGACCTACAACAGAGGGTCAGGTAAGGGGGGGTAAACATCCTGCGCTGTACACACAACATTAGCCAGTTAAACACTTCACATTAACTCATCCTCACAAGCGGGGAAATCGACGGTGGTAAGGAGTCTGTCTATCTTTGTCTGTCTATCTTTGTCTGTCTCGTCCTCCCTGCTCTCACCTGTCTGTTTTAACACACGTTTGCCGGATAAGGGTGGATGATAGTGCCGGATAACAAACAAAGTGTATGGTAAGGCCGGATAACAAACAAGGTGTACGGTGGGGCCGGATAACAAAGGTGGATACAACCGCTGCCCCGTTAACAACAAGACGATGGCCGGATGGTTGTGGCTTGTTGGGCAGGTCGAGAAGTTAAGCCCGTTAGGTGACGCTGGGTTGTTAGCTGGCGTTGTTACAGTAGTTTGTCAGATGTTAGGATGGGTTAGTTTGTTACGAAGATGGTGGAGTGTTGGAGGATGGTGGAGTGTTGGAGGATGGTGGAGTGTTGGAGGATGGCGGAGTGTTGGAGGATGGTGGAGTGTTGGAGGATGGTGGAGTGTTGGAGGATGGCGGAGTGTGGAAGATGGTGGTGTTGGAGGATGGCGGAGTGTTGGAGGATGGCGGTGTTGGAAGATGGTGGAGTGTTGGAGGATGGCGGAGTGTTGGAGGATGGCGGGTGTTGGAGGATGGTGGAGTGTTGGAGGATGGTGGAGTGTTGGAGGATGGTGGAGTGTTGGAGGATGGTGGAGTGTTGGAGGATGGCGGTGTTGGAGGATGGTGGAGTGTTGGAGGATGGTGGAGTGTTGGAGGATGGCGGAGTGTTGGAAGATGGTGGAGTGTTGGAGGATGGCGGAGTGTTGGAGGATGGCGGAGTGTTGGAGGATGGCGGAGTGTTGGAGGATGGCAAGTGTTGGAGGATGGCAGTGTTGGAGGATGGCGGAGTGTGGGAGGATGGCAGAGGTTGGAGGATGGAGGATAGTGGTAGGGTGGGGAGGGAGGGTGACAGGGTTGAGGGAGACAGACAGGGAGGAGACAGACAGGGAGGGAGACAGGGGGGAGGAGACAGACAGGGAGTGGGGGAGCAGACAGGGAGGGAGGAATACAGACAGGGAGGAGACAGGGGAGGGAGACAGACGGGGAGGGAGGGGGAGACAGACAGGGAGGGGTAACAGACAGGGGAGGGAGACAGGGGAGTGAGAGACAGACAGGAAGGAGACGGACAGGGAGGGGAGGAGGGAGACAGACAGGGAGGGAGACAGACAGGAGGGGGAGACAGGGGAGGGAGACAGACAGGGAGGGAGCAGGGAGTGGGGAAGACCCACGGAGAGGGAGTGAGGGAGACAGACAGAGAGGGAGACAGACAGGGAGGGAGCAGGGGTGGGGAGACAGACAGAGAGGGAGACAGACAGGGAGGGGACAGGGGAGGGAGACAGACAGGGAGGGAGACAGGGGAGTGGGGAAGACGGACAGGGAGGGAGGAATACAGACAGGGGGAGGAAGACAGGGGGGGAGGGAGACAGACAGGGAGAGGAGACAGACAGGGAGGGGGAGACAGGGAGTGGGGGAAGACAGACAGGGGAGGAGGAATACAGACAGAGAGGGAGGGAGACAGGGAAGGAGGAGACAGACATGGAGGAGACAGACAGGGAGGGAGACAGGGAGGAGGGGCAGACAGGGAGGGAGGGAGACAGGGAGTGAGGCTGGCAGGCAGGGAGGGGGGAGACAGACAGGGAGGGAGACAGACTGGGGAGGAGGGAGGGAGACAGGGGGGGAGGCAGGCAGACAGGGAGTGAGGGAGACAGACAGAGGGGAGACAGACAGGGAGGAGGGAGACAGACAGGAGGGAGGAAGACAAACAGGGAGGAGGAATACTGACAGGGAGGGGGGACGACAGGGGTGAGGAAGACAGGCGGGGAGGGAGGGAGGGAGACAGGGAGTGAGAGACAGACAGGAGGGAGGAAGACAAACAGGGAGAGGAGGAATACTGACAGGGAGGAGGAATGAACAGGGAGGAATACAGACAGGGTGAGGAGACAGGCAGGGAGGGAGGAAGACAGACAGGGGAGGGGGGCAGACAGGGAGGAGGACAGACAGGGAGGGAGGAGGGAGTGAGGGAGACAGACAGGGAGGGAGACAGACAGGGAGGGAGGAGGGAGGGAGACAGGGAGTGAGGGAAGACAGACAGGGAGGAGACAGACAGGGAGGAGGAGGGGAGACAGACAGGGAGGGAGGGAGACAAACAGGGAGGGAGGAATACTGACAGGGAGGGAGGAATACAGACAGGGAGGGAGGAATACAGACAGGGAGGGGGGAAGGGAGACGGACAGGGAGGGAGGGAGACAGACAAGGAGGCAGGCAGACAGGGAGGGAGCTACAATTGAGGGACCCCACCCACCTTCTTACGATGTGGGCGATGATGTTTAGGTCTGTCCGAGGTCACCACACCTCTCTACCTCACTACACGCCCTCGTGCTGGTCTACATGTCCACGCCTCGATCACCTTACTCTCCACGCCCACACGCCTACATCTACCTCGCCCCACGCCCTCGCTTGGTCCAATACGTCGTTACTCACCCTGAAGACCTGGGAGTCATATGTTACTTGTTTCACCCTTAACCCCTTGTGTCTCCCTCTCTCCCTTCCTTCCCTCCATCACACACCTATTTCCTTGTTCCTCCTCTTCCTTCTTCCCTTCCCTACACCTTCTCTTCCTCTTCTCCTGTACATCAGTGAGCACAGCCCCTCACAGTTCTTACACTACCAGCTGTCTGCTCACTGTACTTACCATGGTGGATAACGTCTCCGTGTGAGGTATTTTATGTGTAAAATTCTTCAGTGAGGCGGAGGGTCAGGAAGCCATGGAACTAGTGATTATACTGAGCCCATAAGTGTCATTTAACTCGTGATTTTGTTTGATAAATATATGAAAAATTCACCTTTAATTCATAGTACAGTCTCAGGTGTGCTGTGTTGTCCACCTGTTTGTGGTTCCAGCAAATACAAAGTCAGTAGTAATATGATGATCAAAATATCCACGAAGCATTACTGTATATAAGAAAGTATTGTAAACAGATCACAAGGAAGTAATGTAACAATTGGTCTTATTAACCTGAACTCAATGAAGGATGTGTAAGAGTTGGTGTACCTATGAGCAGTTAGTAAGACTCATTACATACGAGTATACTATGTCTCGATAAGACTGACTTACACAAGAGTTTTAATGATGTCAAGTAACAGTGGTGGCAGCAGCTGTAATCAAACAGGTAGTGAACAGTACACCAACTCATCTACCCCCACTCCGGCCACCCCCCATGGTCTAAATACACGCCCCGCCCCGCCGTACTGTATACTGTGTGTCGTAATGGTGAGAAAGTTTACTGCGGGACCTGAAGCCGGAGTCCTGTGGTGTGTGTAGTGGGGGAGTCACCCGGGACCGTGATCTTGGTAGACCTTGTTATAAACCGGCTGCATACAATACCCTGCTGGGTCACTGCAACGGTAACAGCCACTTCCTGTGTGAACGACGTGTGGCCCTTCCCAGGACTTGGTGACCCTGCCACACCAGCTACTGGGAAGTGACCTTTAACGTGACCCTTACATGACCTTCTAGTGCCTGTGATGGCTTCTAGTAACCCAGGGGTGACAAACACGGTAGTGTAAGGGAACCAATATTGTCTCCTCCACCCATCACCACCAGCATTACTGTGGTGTGTGTGGCAGGGAGTCACCAGGTAGGACTTCTCTGCCCTCACACTCCTGGAGCTATATATGGTAGACGTCTTCCTCCTCGCAAAAAAATCCCACTTCACTGATGACGTTGTGACTTAATAACTTATATAATGATATTTAGTGTTGATGTATTATTGTTCTCTCGGTTACCTGTACCTGTATGGTTATCTGTACCTGTACTGTTCTTCCTAAATTAATAAACCGAATCAACTTATATTTATACACCTGAGTATTGTGATGTGTTGTGACAGGTGGATGATAATGGCAGGTCGGAGGGTTAAGGCGCCGTCTACTGTGTCTCCTCCCTTCTACTACCCCAAGGTCACCTACCGCCCGCCGTCACCTGCCGCCCGCCCGTAGGATATTTACTCTTCTAATACTGCGTCACTAAAACAGCTTCATGTGTACGTCCTGTCATCACTCTCCTCCCTCGGGCACTGTTTCTCTGTGTCCCTGTAACGCCTCTACACCTTCTACACCCAACACGTCATCAAATACACTACCATTTGTGTGAAACTACCATGATTTCCTCTCATTTACACCCAACACCTAGCCACACCCTACACACCAGTCACCCCTGTAGCCTACCATATATTCCCACAAAACACACACACACACACACACACACACACACACACACACACATATACGAACTGATCCTACACCTGGCAACAACTAACACAAATAAGTGTATTTTGTTGTGGTGTTGTGTTGTGTTGTGTTGTGTTGTGTTGTGTTGTGTATTGAATTGGCTGAGAGAGTGTGTGGGTGTTGGCCAATCGTTCACAAAACAGTTTGATGCTCTCTCTCTCTCTCTCTCTCTCTCTCTCTCTCTCTCTCTCTCTCTCTCTCTCTCTTTATCCCCTCAAAATAGTCACGTTACAAAATACAAACATTACTTGTACGCTTCAGAGTATGAGATAAAAAAAAAAATACCCTAAATATTATACTTATCATGACATTATTTTCGTCTTAGGGCTCAGAAATATTAGAACTAAAAAAATCAAATATGGACGTTTTTTTTTCTCCAGGATCTCAGGCTACATTACGTCACCAGGTGGGGAGGGTAGGGGGGGGAGGGAAGGGTAGGGGGAGGGAGGGTAGGGAAGGGGAGGGAACGTCTCCTTGGTGATGACCTGTGGAGATGGTGGTGGTGAGGTGCCCCCTGGTGGTCCTTCAACTCTTGTTTACCTGGAACAATCAAGAAACACGACGTAAGATTTATTTATTTATTTTTTAATGAATAAAATATTGAAGGAGAGACTACCATATTTATTAACATACATAGATCTATATATATTAACATACATATATCTATACATAATGCTAAGAGAAATACATAATAATCCACGTATGAAATTAGGTGTTGGAACTTGTTGTATACTGAGAAAAAATGTTCCCTTGTGCATTATTTTGCTTGGTTGTGTTTTACCTGATAATTAGATACAGGTAACCTTGGCGGTGGTCCAGGGGGGAGGTGGGTAGCCGTGACCTTGTGCCAGAACTCATCATCATCATCATGACCTTCTGCCTCTTTCCCTCCCTTCCCTTCGTCCTTCCTACCCCTCTTTCTTACTCCCTCTTATTTTCCCTTCATCCCTCCCTATCTCCTTCCCTCCTCCCTTAGACCCCTTCCATTCCCTCCCTATCACAGTAGGCGATAAACTACCCCTTCTCCCCTCTCTCTTTCCTCCCCTCCTTTCCTACTCCCTCCTTCCTTCCTTCCCCTCTCACTCCCATTCTCCTTCCTTCCCTCCCTCCTCCTTTACACCCCTCCTTACCTCCCTCCCTCCCTCTCTCTTCCCCTCCTCCCTCCCCCTCCCATTCCTCCTCTGACAGCAAGCGATAAACTACTCCCTCCTTCCCCTGCCCCTCCCCTCCCACTGCCGTCATGCGAGGTCTAAGGTGAGGGACGTGAGGCTACTCTTGCGACCTTCCTCCCTCCTCCCAATTCCTCCCACCCCCCCTCATGTCCCGGCTCACTTCCATCACGTCATCACATTACTGCCTCGCTGCCTCATTACCACCTCACGTCTTTCCTCATTACACATACCTGGTCATGACGTCACTTCATTTTACCCCCTGTTTTACCTCACCTCATTATCCCGTTTACTCATTATTATCTTCGCTACCTCACCTCCTCAGTTACTCACTACCACAGTTACTCACCATTTTAGTCACTCATTATCTAGCTATCTCACCTTCTGAAGTTACCGAGAGTGAGTGACGTATTTGTTGACCAACCTTATATTGATGTGACACTAGGTGGTGGTATGGAGGAGTGTCGACCAAGCCATTACACCCGTTGTCTAGGTCTCATAACTACTAGTATTATCTCAGCTGTTTTATCTTAGTGTATGTGGATGTCGTTGTGTGATAAAACTCTCTTTAATGGCTGGGTGGTTATAGAGTCAGCCCATTACTAGTAGGTATTGTACAGTAGATAGCTTTCAAGGTGTTGGCTTGTATATGATGCACAGGTGTTACGTGGGGCTACAAGCTTATTATTATTATTATTATTATTATTATTATTATTATTATTATTATTATTATTATTATTATTATTATTATTATTATTGTTATTATTATTATTATTATTAAACACCGCCGCCTGGTAGAGGGGGTACAGGACAGGGAGGACAACAACAACAACACACTCCCACAACTTGGCAACATGTACACAACCTCTCATCTGGTGCCAATATTCGTGCAGTTGTTACGCCCCTTTGTCCCTCCCTTAGGTGGCGACGTTCCTCCTTACCTCCCTTCTTTCCTCAGGGGGTAACAACACATATTCTCTCCCTCTCTCCCTCAGGTGGCGACGTCATTCCCTCCCTCCTTCCCTCTCTCCCTCCCTCTCTCCCTCCTTTCCTCCTACAGGTGTCAAGATGTCAGAGAGAAAGAAGGAGATGTAAAAAGGGCATGACAGGTTTTATGACATAGGAGATGACAGGGCCAGTGTACAGGGAGATGGTAGGAGGACGGGTAAAATGACAGGAGGATGAAGGGAGATGGTAGGAGGACGGGTAAAATGACAGGAGGATGAAGGAGAGGGTAGGAGGACGGGTAAAATGACAGAAGGATGAAGGAGAGGGTAGGAGGACAGGAAGACAGCACAACGAGACAGTATTTCGGGAAGGGAAAGAGACGGACAGTATAGTGTGAATAGGGGAGAAAACAGGAAGTATCGACGGTGGGAAGAGGAAACTGGATGATAAAGTGAGATATAAAGGAAGTGGCAGGGAGATATGGCAGGGGAGGGTGTGAGGTGGCAGGGGAGGGTGTGAGGTGGCAGAGAGATATGGCAGGGGAGAGTGTGAGGTGGCAGGGAGATATGGCAAGGAGGGTGTGAGGGGGCAGGGGAGGGTGTGAGGTGTGGGGAGATGGCAGAGGGTGTGAGGTGGGGAGGGTGTGGTGTGGGGAGGGTGGGGTGGCAGGGGAGGGTGTGGGGTGGCAGGGGGAGGTGTGAGTGTGGGGAGGGTGTGAGGTGGCAGGGGAGGGGTGTGGGGTGGCAGGGAGGGTGTGGGGTGGCAGGGAGATATGGCAGGGAGGGTGTGAGGTGTGGGGAGGGTGTGAGGGTGGCAGGGAGATATGGCAGGGGAGGAAATGAAGTATAAGTGTAATATAGCGATTGGAAGTGTAGGGGTAGGAGGCAAGGAAGAGGCAGGGGACCGAGAGTGGATAACAGGGGAGGCAGGAGACCGAGAGAGAATGACAGGGGAGGCAGGGAACCGAGAGAGGATGACAGGGGGTGACCGGGGACAAGAGTGGATAACAGGGGGTGACCGAAAGGGACCGAGAGAGAATGACAGGGGGGTGACAGGGGACCGAGAGAGAATGACAGGGGGTGACAGGGGACCGAGACAGGATGACAGGGGAGGCAGAGGACCGAGAAAGAATGACAGGGGGAGGCAGGGGAGGACAGGTAAGGTTCACTATGGCTCGCTAGTTCACCCCACGTGCCCAGGGCGATGCTGTGGGTCCCATCTGTTGTTGTTTATGATGGTGCAGCTGTTACTTTTATAGCGATACAGCAGCTGCACTTTATGACGCTGTATTAGCTTATCATGCTGTTCCTTATATACGCTGCCATGCTGTACTAGTGGTGGTGGTGGTGGTTATTGTTTTGGTGTTGGTTGTGGTGGTGGTAGTTATTGTTTTGGTGTTGGTGGTGGTGGTGGTAGTTATTGTTTTGGTGTTGGTTGTGGTGGTGGTAGTTATTGTTTTGGTGTTGGTTGTGGTGGTGGTAGTTATTGTTTTGGTGTTGGTGGTGGTACTAGTGGTGGTGGTAGTTATTGTTTTGGTGTTGGTTGGGGTGGTAGTTGTGGTGGTAGTGGTGGTACTGTTAATGGTGGTGGTGGTGGTGTTGGTAGTGATGGTGGTGGTTGGTGGTAGTAGTGGCGTGTACCATTACCATAAGGTGAGGTCAAATGACAACCCATCACCGTGACGGCTGGTTGTTATACTCCCTCACAACAATAACCTCTTTAGTACAACTATTTGTCTTTGGTGCCACATTATAACCTTTCCTCCAGGCTCAGTCTTGACAGGTGAGATTTCCTCCTCATGACTAAAGTGAGAAGCTCTTTCCTCACTCCTCATGGCGAAGGTGAGAGGCTCTTCCTTCACTCCTCATGACCGAAGTGAGAAGCTCTTTCCTCACTCCTCATGGCGAAGGTGAGAGGCTTTTCCCTCACTCGTCAAGACCAAAGAGAAGTTCCTCCTCACTCCTCATGACCAGGGTGAAAGGTTCTTGTGCTCACTAGTCATGGGAGAGGCGGCGTGAGGGAGTGTGTCTCCTGCCTCACCCTTGAACAATGGCCATATCGCCTCACCTTCACCACCCTGTCATTTACGACCCACTCTGTCACTCACCCCCGCCCACACACCCACACTCAAACCCGCCCACACACCCACACTTAACCCCGCCGACACCTTCACCCCAGGCCCACATACACTTACCCCAGACCCACACACACACTTACCCCAGGCCCACACACACACTTACCCCAGGCCCACACACACTTACCCCAGGCCCACACACACTTACCCCAGACCCACACAGCCAATACGTAGGAACAATGTCTTGAGGTTAAGTGCCAATGCCTTATATAACACAATGAGTCATATGTCAGTTCTAAGTGCATCTAGTTTGCACGTTTAGATGATAGCAAACAATGGTAAACACTCTAATATAAAACTCTTCCTGAATTAGTGTTTACACCTGAATTGTTACTCCTGGCTCACTGATTATAATATTCAGCATGTCTTAAATAACAGACTCCAGTCCCGGCTTTTGTCTGCAGTGGCACGTCTCTATAATACACCAGACAGTCATTCCACCGCTGGTAGTCAACAAGGACGCTATTTTTTTTTTCTCTCCTAAAGTATGGGCCTAAGAGAAGCTAAGTCAGACGGATATTCGCCCATCTTCTGCCTGTACGGGCGGTCATTTATGGTTTAAGTATTACTGTAATAGCTGGGTTGTAGTCGTCGTAGTAAGCCTAGTGTAGAGCGGATTCCCTCCCTCCCCTCCCTCCACGTCCCGCCACTGCTGGAGGTGACGCCGTACTTATAGAAAATGAACCTGGACTCATTTTTTTTTATGTGTTGACAGTTACTTGTGATCACGGGTTTCCTCAACACACGCACACACTCACACACACACACACACACACACACACACACGCACACACACACACACACACGCACACACACAATATATAATAAATAGTCCTTTTAGATACTGCGGTAAGCATGCATGACACTGTACACATAACAAGTAGACCAGGAAAGGCACTCAAGCACTCCCAGCGTAACACACTCAGGGTCAACAAATACACTCGCATCACCTAAGCAAACACCTGCGTAGCTCTGATAAATAACACCTGTTTCCTTACTACTTTATATGTTTTAATAATAAACATAGGGATGAGGGACAGTAACTCAGGCTCTTGGGATGAGGGACAGTAACTCAGATTCTTGGGATAAGGGACAGTAACTCAGAACTCTTGGGATAAGGGACAGTAACTCAGGCTCTTGGGATGAGGGACAGTAACTCAGGCTCTTGGGATGAGGGACAGTAACTCAGATTCTTGGGATAAGGGACAGTAACTCAGAACTCTTGGGATAAGGGACAGTAACTCAGGCTCTTGGTACCTGTGTGTGAGAGTCCCCATCTGCTCCATCACGTGAAGATCTTACCTCTTATTATATTACCTCTTAAGGAATATTATACAGGTACCGCCAAGAACCAGTTCATTTATGCAGCATGACACTATCTTGACCCGTCAGCTGTATTCTGCTTGGTTTTGCCACATCGTTTCCAAAGGCTTGACTGATTAGTGAGGAGGTGTTGAACAGTCATGATGTGAGGAGAAGTATTGCATGGGACGGTATGTTGTGTGTGTGTGTGTGGAGGGGCTCGGACTGGCTGGCGGGCAGGATCAGTACCAGGCAGGGCGCACCGTTACCTGAGGGCGGACCGGCTGGGCTGCCCCCCCCAAATTAGGCATGTGGGGCGGCGCGAGGGACGACCTGCCGCTGAAGGGCCGCCACCATCTTCCTACTCCTGCTACACATTACATACACACGGACACATACAATGGTGTACGACTGTTTGATCATTAATCCGGTAGTTACTGAAGTAGTGTGATGTTGCCTTAGTGAATGATACGATAACTTCCCACTGGCGTCAGGAAGGCTCCACACTCCCCTCCTTGGGTGGCGCCAGCACGCTAAGGAAGACTGGTGGAGGTGTAGCTCGGGGATGACGGAGAGTATAATGATCTTGAGAGATTCATTTAATTACATATTGTATTCTGAATTTTCTGGTTGTAGTTGTAAAGGTTGTGAGTAAGACTTCCTATAGGTGGAGAGTAATAAAGACTGAACTAGATGATGCTAAGGACTAAGAGGTGGATAAAATAGTGTTAAGAGTAAGACTGGAACACGCCCCCGGGTAGTCATCCAGGTGGTGGGAAGAGATGAACGACATACACACTTCCTTAATCGTGTTTCTTAAATCAGGAAGGAACTTTTTATTTTGACTTATCAGGTAACATCCACCACGTCAGAATAAACAAGACTTTCCCAACAAGGATTCACTGTTGACAATATCTCCTCCAGTTGTTTAAGAGATATGGTATTAAAATAACAGGAAACATAATGGGGAAAAATATTACATTGTCTTCCACGTATTCCACAAATTTACATAATAGACAAGGACCACACGTATGTCATTACCAGTGTGTTAATTCTGTTGTCTCTGTGAGCTATTTACTACCATCTTCTGCCTTCCTGAAGCTGCCTTATCATAGTGATTGAGTAGATGTTGTGACAATCCCTCTCTCTCCACTTCCTCAATACAGAAGAGTTGTCATAAGTTTGTTGACATTGAAAGTCACTGATAGTGTTGGAAGACAAATGCAACACTGTGTTGTCTGGGGACCCAAAAATTAATGTAATGCTTTAGTTATCTATCTCATTTGTGTTGCCTCAGGGCTAAGTAATGTTTCTGTTTTGTGTTGTGATAAAAAGCTGAATGTTGCAAGTGTTCCATCATACGTAGGTCTTTTTTATGTGTTCAGTATAATAGTAATCAGGTACACTTGATACAGTAACACGTATATGTGTCTTGAATACATGGTGAGTGTCGGTGACGCTGCCGCTTGCCTCACTAGTTGTGTATATCCTGTGGGGTGACAGATCCACTCTCTGCCATTACTCAATTGTAATACTATGGAAATGTTTCATTCTGCTGTGTCCTGTTGTGGCCTGGTTATTGTTCTCCTCTTGTGTTCTGTTGTGTCTTGCTGTTGTTATCCTGTTTTGCTCTGCTATTGTTCTTCAGTTGTGCCCTGCTGTTGTTCTCCTGCTGTGCCCTGCTGCTGTTCTCCTGCTGTGCCCTGGTCTTGTTTTCCCGTTGTGCCCTGGTCTTGTTTTCCTGCTGTGCCCTGGTCTTGTTTTTCCTGCTGTGCTCCCTGCTGTTGTTCTCCTGCTGTGCCCTGCTGCTGTTCTCCTGCTGTGCCCTGGTCTTGTTTTCCCGTTGTGCCCTGGTCTTGTTTTCCTGCTGTGCCCTGGTCTTGTTTTCCTGCTGTGCCCTGCTGCTGTTCTCCTGCTGTGTCCTGGTATTATTTTCCTGCTGTGCCCTGCTGCTGTTCTCCTGCTGTGCCCTGCTCTTGTTTTCCCGTTGTGCCCCACTATTGTTCTTCTGTAGTTCCGTGCTCTTGTTCTTCCGTTGTGCCCTGCTGTTGTTCCCTACTGCCCGTTAACAGTTTACCTCACCTCCTCGTTAACCACAAGGGGAGTTACTGGACATATTGTTCCATTGATTCCTCCCCCAAATTGACGGTACCTGTATATCTTGGATTAATCTTACTGGCATGTATACGGGAACAGATTTTGTAGACCAGAAGCACAAGTCATGTATGTCTAAAAATCTTGATCCGGTCAGTAATATAACAAGTGTTGGGTACTGTAGAGAGCGAGTGAGAGGAACCAGCTGTGGGGGAGGAGGAGAGGCAGGTGTGATTATGCCTTGTTTAGGAGGAGAGGCAGGTGTGATTATGCCTTGTTTATAAATATTGATCGCTTATACCACTATACTGAACATTGTCCATTTGTTTAGATAATTCGTTAAATATTTTGCTAATAGTGGTGAAATTGTGAATCTCGTTTTCTGTGAGAGGCTTTTAAGTTGAATTATCTTGGTAATGATGGTTAGAAGTGGAGGCAGTGCTTGGGGTGATACGCTACACAAACTTTCCCTTTTAAGCGAAGAATTGCGTAACCTAACCTACCCGGTACACTTGTTACCAACACGGCTATGCCACCGTCAGACACCCGCAGCGTGTGAATAATAATTTATGTAACAAAGAACATCTGGTAACAATACAATAAGAAAAGTAACTAGAGGTCTACTTGTGTTGTATTGTGTTGTGTTGCTGTGTTGTGTTGTGTCGTGTCGTGTTGTGTTGTTGTATTATACTGTGTCGTGTTGTGTTTGTGTTGTGTTGTGCTCTGGGGGCTGTGACGAAACACCATCTTGAGATAACGAGAGATACAAGAGAAACACAACAGAAACACATGGCTGGGTATTATAATATCAACCTTTTGTTTGTGTTGCTACATCACACACACAGAACAATGCCATATTTCCCCTGGACTCTTACATGTCTGTATATATGTAAACAGTTTTTCCCCCAACTATATAATTATTTCTTCATAGTGTTTGTATTAACCATCAACAAAATTATATCTTATTTCCATGTATTATTGACTAACTAAACACATAAACCTTTCAATATAGATAATTCGAGTCAGAGTAAATTATCATTGCTGTAAGATCAAGACACTCAAGTGTAAAAGTCCTTCTATATGTTACCAAGTCAATTAATCAGGAGCATACTTTACTAACCCCCAGTGTTGACTTTTGAAAACTCTGCCAGACAAGGGTTTAATCATTGCTTTATCTGGGTTAAAACTGATAGGGTTTATATCTGATTCTGCCCTGTGTTAACCTTAGCTCAGCAGGGTATAGAGGTCTGTTTATGTCTTGTTTTGTTTTTCATGGTTTATGTTTAATAATGTCCGTGGTTTACCTCCGAGATGTAAGACCAAAATTTGTTTCCTATTGGCTTTACACTATAACCATTCCTGTCTCTGTACTGTACTTCTTTCAGTCACTGTGCTACTGTGTGTGTGTGTGTGTGTGTGTGTGTGTGTGTGTGTGTGACTGTTGTTTACCTCCGCGTTGAATTAATTTTGAGGGCCTCCAGAGTATGCCAACCCAATTTCCTCTCTCTCTCGTTAGGCTTGCTCTTTCTCTCTCCCTTTGCACCAGGTTGATCTTCTCACCACCACCCTTCCAGGACCAAGTAGAGTGCAAGTGGATTCCTAACACGTAAAAAAAAACCCTGTTATTATGCTGTCGTTCCCTTACATTGTTAATATTTGTTACTGTGAATATCAAGCTACTTGCGAATCTTAGTAGGGGGAATAACAGCTTACGTGACCCTCCTAACTCTTGTAATGGACTCCACGACCGTCACACGAAGATAATGATGATGATAATGATGAGTGATAATGATAATAATAATATATTAAACAGAATATATATAATAATAATGATAATGATGAGTGATAATGATAGTATAATATAATAAACAGAATATATATATTAATAATGATAACAGATGAGTGATAATGATAGTAATAATATAATAAAACATGAATATATATATTAATAATGATAATGATGAGGATATTAATAGTATTAATATATAATAAACAGAATATATATATTAATAATGATAATGATGGAGGATATTTATGCTAATAATATAATAAAATATGAATATATATATTAATAATGATAATGATGAGTGATAATGATAGTAATAATATAATAAAACAGAATATATATAATAATAATGATAATGATGAGTGATAATGATAATAATAATATAATAAACAGAATATTTATAATAATAATAATAATGAGTGATAATGATAGTAATAATATAATAAACAGAATATATATATTAATAATGATAATGACAATTATAATGATAGTAATAATAGTATAACTGATAATAGTATTGTTTATATCTGTTAAGGTTCATTAGAAAAGTTACCAAAAGACATTTATTAAGTTTATTAAAAGAAAAATAATAATGTCAATAAATTCGTACACATAATACGAAGAATTTAATGCTATATGCTCATCCCTTCAACACAACACAACGCAACAAAACGCAATACAGCACAACACAATACTACATAACACAACACAGCGCAACACAACACAACACAAATCTCCAAAACCATTTAACAGGTGTAGGGTGAGTGGCGTGGGAGGGGCGCTGGGATTCCACAGTGTACAGTAATATAGAGTCATAGTGTGTAGTGTACAATATGGGTGGGCATATTGCGAGTAATAATAATAATAACCACAAAAATAATAACAATACCACTAATAATAATAACAATGACAGCTATTATTATTATTATTATTATTATTATTATTATTATTATTATTATTATTATTATTATTATTATTATTATTATTATTATTATTATTATTATTATTATTATTATTATTGTTGGTTAAAAAATCACAAGAATATCAAACAAGTTGAACCAGTAACTCGAGGAGGAGAAGGAAGAGGCGGAGAAGGAGGAGGTGAAGGTGGAGGAGGAGGTGGTGGGCGGCAGACAGTTGTGGTGACCTCAAGTGACCGCTGGTAAGGTCACCGTCTTCCTGCCCGCTTGCCCTCTGTCTCAGCTCCCGCCCATCCGCCCGCCCTCTGGCTGGCTAACGGCGAGGGATGGTAACGTGTGTGGTAGTGTATGTGGTGTGACGGTGTGTATGGTGTGGTGTGATGGTGCATATGGTGTGGTCTGAATGGTGTGGTGGTGTGTATGGTGTGGTGGTGTGTATAGTGTGAATGTGTGTATGGTGGGGTGGTGTATATGGTGTCGTGGTGAGTATGGTGTGGTGGTGTGTATAGTGTGAAGGTGCGTATGGTGTGTATAGTGTGAAGGTGCGTATGGTGTGTATATGGTGTGTATAGTGTGAAAGTGCGTATGGTGTGTATAGTGTGAAAGTGCGTATGTGTGATGGTGTGTATGGTGTGGTGGTGTGTATGGTGTGGTGGTGTGTATAATGTGAAGGTGTGTATGGTGTGGTGGTGTATATGGTGTGGTGGTTTTGTATGGTGTGGTGGTGTGTATAGTGTGGTGGTGTGTGGTGGTGGTGTGATAGTGTGAAGGTGTGTATAGTGTGAAGGTGTGTATAGTGTGGAGGTGTGTATAGTGTGGAGGTGTGTATGGTGTGGTGGTGTGTATGTGGTGGTGTGTATAGTGTGAAGGTGTGTATAGTGTGAAGGTGTGTATAGTGTGGTGGTGTGTATGGTGTGGTGGTGTGTATAGTGTGAAGGTGTGTATAGTGTGAAGGTGTGTATAGTGTGGAGGTGTGTATGGTGTGGTGGTGTGTATGGTGTGGAGGTGTGTATGGTGTGGTGGTGTGTATAGTGTGAAGGTGTGTATAGTGTGGTGGTGTGTATGTGTGTGGTGTGTGTGTGGTGTGTATGGTGTGGTGGTGTGTATAGTGTGAAGGTGTGTATAGTGTGAAGGTGTGTATAGTGTGGTGGTGTGTATGGTGTGGAGGTGTGTGTAGGTGTGTGGTGTGTATGGTGTGGAGGTGTGTATGGTGTGGTGGTGTGTATAGTGTGTGGTGTGTATGGTGTGGAGGTGTGTGGTGTGGTGGTGTGTATGGTGTGGTGGTGTGTATGGTGTGGTGGTGTGTGGTGTGTGGTGGTGTGTATGGTGTGGTGGTGTGTATAGTGTGGTGGTGTGTATAGGTGTGAAGGTGTGTGTGTGTGTGGGTGGTGTGTATGGTGTGGTGTGTGTGGTGTGGTGGTGTGTATAGTGTGGTGGTGTGTATGGTGTGGTGGTGTGTATGGTGTGATGGTGTGTATGGTGTGGTGGTGTGTATGGTGTGGTGGTGTGTATAGTGGTGGTGTGTATAGTGTGGTGGTGTGTATGGTGTGGTGGTGTGTGTATGGTGTGAAGGTGTGTATGGTGTGGTGGTGTGTATGGTGTGGAGGTGTGTATAGTGTGAAGGTGTGTATGTGTGGTGGTGTGTGTATGGTGTGAAGGTGTGTATGGTGTGGTGGTGTGTGTATGGTGTGGAGGTGTGTATAGTGTGAAGGTGTGTATGGTGTGTGGTGTGTATAGTGTGGTGGTGTATAGTGTGAAGGTGTGTATGGTGTGGTGGTGTATAGTGTGGTGGTGTGTATGGTGGTGGTGTGTGGTGTGGTGGTGTGTATGGTGTGGTGGTGTGTATGGTGTGGTGGTGTGTATGGTGTGGAGGTGTGTATGGTTTGGTGGTGTGTATGGTGTGGTGGTGTGAAGGTGTGTATGGTGTGGTGGTGTGTATAGTGTGGTGGTGTGTATGGTGTGGTGGGTGTGTATGGTGTGGTGGTGTGTATAGTGTGGTGGTGTGTATAGTGTGGTGGTGTGTATGGTGTGGTGGTGTGTATGGTGTGGTGGTGTGTATAGTGTGGTGGTGAGTATGGTGTGGTGGTTTAGGTCAGAGTGGTGAGGGCCAGTATCTCCTCCTCTCGCGGCTAAATGTTTCCTCCTAGGTGTGGCCAGGATTCAAGACTCACTCGCCTCCCTCTCTTACTCACTCACTCGCCTCCCTCTCTTACTAACTCACTCGCCTCCCTCACTTATTCACTTCCTTCAGTCACTCATTTACTCCTTCACCTTCTTCACTTTCCCACTCACTCTCTTCCCTCCCTCACCTACTCACTCACTCATCTCCCCCTTTCCTTCACTCACCCCCCTCCCTCACTCACCTCCCTCCCTCCCTCCCTCACTCACCAACTACACCAAGATGACGACCAAAAAATACCATAGAAACTGGATAACTCTCTCTCTCTCTCTCTCTCAACGTAGGAAAGACTCACTTTAACGTACGAATCTTTGTGAACCACGAACCCTGGATGAAGGAACGGCGTTGGGCAGCTGGTGGGGGTCTGGTCTTTGTTAGGTATTTATGTGGGAGATAAAATACCCCATTACCATATGACTCAAGGTTAAAAATATCCCCATAGGTCAGAGGTTCAGGTGTAGCTATTAAATATTTCCAGGTGTAGCTATTAAATATTTCCAGGTGTTATTCCTTTATTTTTTTTATTTTTAAGGTGAATTAATGTCTAGATCTCTTGGAATGTTAGTGTGTAGTTCTGGTGAGGGGATCAGCCCAGAAGCCTCTATGGCAAGTATCAGACATATGGTACACACAACAGGTAGAGTAATTAGTGGTCTTCTCGTGTCGTGGGTGGTGAGGTACGTGGGCGGGAGGTACCACCAGAACCGGGTACGTCAACCTCTTGTGTGCAGCGCAGGTGACCTCCCCCTCCCTCCCTCCCTAACCTTTACTTGGAACTCTCCCTCCCTCCCGCCATTCCTTTCATACCCTTTACCTGTTGAAACCCTCCTTCTCTTTCTACCCTTTACCTGTTGAAACCATCCCTCCCCCATTCTTACCCTTTACCTGCTGAACTCTCACTTTCTCCCTCCTTTCCTGCCCTTTACCTGTTGAAACTCTCCCTTTCTCCCTTCCATCCTTCCTACCTACCCTTTACCTTCTTTCCTCTCTATTATCTCATCATCTTACCTACCCTTTTGATCCTCCCCATCTCTTCCACCTCAATTATCCTTACCTGTCTCTCTCTCTTCTACCCGCCAGTTTCTTCGTTCTTCGTGACCTGTCCTGTCTCTTCTTCATCTGCCTCGTGCTTATCCCTCCCCCTCCCCCTTCCCCCTTCTCTCTCTCTTATATCTTTACTTGTTCTTCCCTCTCCTTTTCTTACTTTCTCTCTTCCATTATTCCCCCTTTCAGCATTTACCTTATTATCCTTTCTTCTCATTCTTCTTTCCTCCCCTCTTTCTCTCCCTCCTCCCAGTCCCATCATCATGTCGTGTCCACCTCCTCCTCCTCCTCCTCAAGGCATGATTCATGACTGTGGACCCTGAGGTATGCTTGGGAGAATGAGAGCTTGACGCCATGACAAAATACGAGTATACTCCGCATACTTACAGAGAGAGAGAGAGAGAGTGAAGAGGGAGAGTGAACAGAGTGGGGATGAGAGAGGGCTGAAGCTGTATGGATCATATGTTTAGTGTTATGGAAATTTAAGTTAGAAATATCTGTAGAAAAGGAGGAACTTGTTTGTGGAACTGAAAAACAAACAAACACTGGTTGATGGAAAACAGAGGGAAATTTTATATACTTATTGTGTTGATAAAAGAGAAATTGGTCCTTAGTGCAAGTAAGGTTACGTTAAGGATATGTAACACCATGGTTTTAAATTAGAAAAATTTAGATTTAGACGCGAAATAGGTAAATATTGGTTTGGAAATAGAGTAGTGGATGAGTGGAACAAATTACCAAACATCATCATTAACTCGAATACGCTGGACAGCTTCAAACACAGGTTGGATGGATATATGAGCGATAGGGGTTGGGTGTAAATGGGACTGCCCAGTATGGATCAATAAGCCCACTGTAGTTTCCTCCATTCTTATGTTACCCTGTGCTTTCTTGCCTGGAGAGTAAGACCAGTTGACAGCAAGAGTGAGTGAGACGGCTACAAGCATCTACTAGTATGATGTAAATAGATATAAAGTCAGCTACTGTTTGCAGATGACCCAACATTGATGAACGACTCAGAATGAAAATAATAAATGTGAATCTAGAAGAGGTTATAGAATGTATAGTGGGGGAAAGTTAATGAAGAATGTGAAGAACAGTAAAGTTATAAAAAAAATTAGAAAGAGACAGGAGATAATAATGTTATATTAGACAGACTGGAGGAAGTGGGAGGTATTTCCTGTACTTGAGAGTGAGAATTTTAATGAACGGAACAACAAGAAATGAACTGAATCACGGAATACCTGATGAAAACAGTGTAACGTGTGGACAAATATGCATATCAAAGGGAGCAAAGATGGGGAGTAATGGGGAAATGGGTGAGCTGAGAGTATTATACGGGTGTGTAGCAAAAAATGTCTAAATAAGAGTAAGAAGTAATTTAGAAACGATGTGGACTAACTTAGCGAATAGGTAATGAAAATTTGATCAAAATAGGTAGATGTAGAGAGAGAGAGAGAGATATTAGACACTCACTTACAACACAGCAGACTTCTACATCATTCATGGCAATATACCCTTGATATATCTGTATGAATATAACATGCAGTATACATCTATCAGAATATAACATACTCAGCATACTTCGGTGTGAATTAGATGAAATTAACATGAATGACAAAATGACAGGAAATTTCACGTCTTAATGAGTTTTGTTTGGAGGTGAAGGATGGTTGGCTTCCTGTGTGTTTAGAGGACAACTCTGAGAGGAAGATTATGATTCTGGTGATGGTGAGGGAAGGAGGGGTGTCTTGGTGGTGATGGTGAGGCAGAGTATCAGGATGGTGAAGCCACTATCTTCACTGCATCACTGTCCTGGGATGTTGTATCTTCACTGTAATGTTCCTCCACACTGCAGTATCCTAATGACATTATCTTTTGTAACCACATCCCTACATCGCCACTGCCCCCATGTAACGTCACACCGTCGTCCCACAGGGTGGTGTAGGGTACAGGGTGGTGTAGGGTACAGGGTGGTGGAGGGTGCAGGGTGGTGTTGGGTACAAGGTGGTGTAGGGTACTGGGTGGTGTAAGGTACGGGGTGGTGTAGGGTACTGGGTGGTGTAGCGTACAGGGTGGTGCAGGGTGGTGGAGGGTGCAGGGTGGTGTAAGGTGCAGAGGGTGGTGTGGGGTGCTGGGTGGTGTGGGGTACAGGGGTGGTGTAGGGTGCTGGGTGGGGTGTAAAATTTTTTTTTGGTGGTGCAGGGTGGTGGAGGTGCAGGGGTGGTGTAGGACCTGGGGTGGTGGGACACAGGGTGTGGTGTAGGTAGAGGTGGTGTGGGACACAGGGGCGGTGTAGGACTGGGGCGGTGTGAGACCTGGGGCAGGTGTAGGACTTTGAATTGGTGTAGAAGTGAGAGGTGGTGTATGGGGCACCCCGGTGGTGTTGGGTATAGGGGTGGTGTGGGCTGGGGTGGTGAAAGGACACAGGGTGGTGTAGAGTGAGAGGGGTGGTGTAGCCAGGGCACGTGGTGTTGGGTGGGGTGGTGTAGGACACAGGGCGGTGTAGGACACAGGGCGGTGAAGGACACAGGGTGGTGTAGGACACAGGGCGGTGTAGGACACAGGGCAGTGAAGGACACAGGGCGGTGTAGGACACAGGGTGTAGGGCACAGGGTGACACAATAACATTCACTCAGGGTGTGTGTGTGGGAAGGCGCGACCTTCGGCAGGGTGACGTCACGAGGGCGCAGGGACATGGGTCCTCCACCACCTGATGCCCTGATCTTTACAAAGCCACTGAACGCCGCAAAAACCTGACTCATAACCCTCCGTCAGGCCCCCCACGTCCCCGGCAGGCACTTCCTCACACGACCACCTGGCACTTCCTGCCAGGGTGGGCAGCCGAGGTCACAATGCCCTGCGTGCACTTACCTTAGGACACTTTACGTATCTGAACTTTGGTATGTAACTCAAAGCCTATTTTTAGATGGATAACTTGTCTGTTGTTGCCGTAGTTCATAACGAACATACCCAGGAGCTCCTGCCATAGTGCACTCTAAGAGCAATTGTTTTACTCTTATAAGTTAATATTTGTAATTTATTTTATAACTTAAATACTTTTTTTATTTAGAAGAACTACTTTTCTCCTCGTGTATCTAAATCTTTTTGTATTAAGTGAACAATACCAAACGGCAGAACAATTAGTAATGGGGAAGGTGCTCGTGTCTCAGCCACTTACCGAAGGAAAAGAGTTTGATGGTTATGTCATATATCTTTATATCGTGTTTAAGGTTGACAAGACAGAAGTGAGTTGTGTTGAGTAAATGGTAGACAGTTGGCCATGTGGGTGTGACCTGGGGTGTGGGCGGCCCAGCTTCGCCCGCTGTTCACCAGAAGTGTCGTGTGGGAGCTTACCTTTAGTTGCTCCAACCACGGCCGCTGCTGCCACAAGTAACAGTAATGTTGCTCGCTCCTGTAACGTCATCCTGCTGCTTTCTTGTGATGCAAACACACGCTCTACTCCGACACACAAGTCTCACTGTACACACACACAAGCCTCTCACAGATCCCCGACGCACACATACACAGAGGTGAGGCACAACGGGGCCAGACGTAACACCCAACCTCTCACGAGTTCCAGAGGACACTGAGTAGGCAACCTGCTGGAACTGGAAGCCTCGCCTACACACTAACACCCGCGCATGCGCACTAGATCACACTCATGGCCGCACAGTCCCACGCAAAGACTAACCTTTCATCGGTGCCAAGAGTCTCAGTTTCTGGTGATATTAAAGAAAACGTCACTTGTTATCTCCTTCAAGAAAAATAAATTGCTCAGTAATAGAAACAAAAATGAAAGTGCTCGTCATATTTGAGTACCTTCTATATACCCGAGAGCTAAAACAAAACAAATTGAAACATTAAGAATTAGAATAAGATTTGACTTGTGTACAGTGTCCTCCACAACTTATATGTCACACTGTGGTAGTAGTGGGGTATTACCTCGTCAAGGCAGGGGAAGGTTAACTGACGTTCACTAACGTAATAATTCTTCGTAAAGATGAATCTGCATTTTTGGGAAATTGCCACCATCATCATCACTACATATAACACCATCCATCATCACTACATATAACACCATCTATCATCACTACATATAACACCATCCATCATCACTACATATAACACCATCCATCATCACTACATATAACACCATCCATCATCACTACATATAACACCACCTCTCATCACTACTTGTATATTATTTGTAATTCGTAACCCATTCCCCAAATATGTAACTGTATATTTTCAGCCTTCTGGCTGCCAAGCTCTTTCAATAAACCGTTAATTATTATTATTATTATTATTATTATTATAACATCATCCATCATCACTACATATAACACCATCCAACATCAATACATATAACACCATCCATCATCACTACATATAACACCATCCATCATCACTACATATAACACCATCCATCATCACTATATAACACCATCCATCATCACTACATATAACACTGTCCATCTTCACTACATAACATATCCATCATCCCCACTACATATAACACCATCCGTAACACTAAATATAACACCATCCATCATCACTACATATAACACTATCCATCATCACTACATATAACACCATCCATCATCACTACATATAACACCATCCATCATCACTACATACAACACCATCCATCATCACTACATATAACATCATCCATCATCACTACATATAACACCATTCCATCATCACTACATATAACACTATCCATCATCACTACATATAATACTATCCATCATCACTACATATAACACCATCCATCATCACTACATATAACACCATCCATCATCACTACATGTAACACCATCCATCATCACTACATATAACACCATCCATCATCACTACATATAACACCATCCATCATCTACATATATAACACCATCCATCATCTATATATACTTACCATCCATCATCACCATATAACACCATCCATCATCACCCCATATAACGCCATCCATCATCACTATATATATAACACCATCCATCATCTTCATGTAACACCATCCATCATCACTACATGTAACACCATCCATCATCACTACATATAACACCCATCCATCATCACTACATATAACACCATCCGTATCACTAAGTATGACATCCATCGTCACTACATAACACCATCCCATCATCACTATATAACCATCCATCATCACTACATGTAACCAACACCATCCATCATCACTACATATAACACCATCATCATCGTTACATATATAACACCATCCATCATCACTACATGTAACACCATCCATCATCCACTACATATAACACCATCATCGTCACTACATATAACACCACTTATCATCACTACTATAACACCCTCCATCATCTACATGTAACACACCATCCATCGTCTATATAACACCACTTATCATCACTACATATAACACCATCCATCATCACTACATGTAACACCATCCATCATCACTACATATAACACCATCCATCATCACTACATATAACACCATCCATCATCACTACAAGTATGACCATCCATCGTCACTACATATAACACCACTTATCACTACATATAACACCATCCATCATCACTACATGTAACACCATCCATCATCACTACATATAACACCACTTATCATCACTACATATAACACCATCCATCATCACTACATGTAACACCATCCATCATCACTACATATAACACCATCCATCATCACTACATATAACACCATCCATCATCACTACATATAACACCTCATCACTACAGTAATGCACTGAACTAGAGTTTTACTATATTTAGAAATTCCAACCTTCATTACAGTATAATTATTTCTGAATGGTCAAATTTTGAATTGGCCTCAGTGAGTGTGCTGTTAATCTGGGCCAGTCATACTTGTAGTTAGTTCCCATAAAGTACAAAAGCTTTTGTACTTTATGGTGCCTGTGGCCTACGGGTCACTTTTATGATATGGCATGACTTTTTTTTTTGGTAGTGTTAGGACCGGTCATCTCTTTCGTAGCTTTGTGACCACACACCAATTTCGAAGCGATGGGAACGCGTACCTCTTTCGTGGCGTTCTGATCGTGCACCTTTTTCATAGCGTTGCGTCCATGCATCTTTTTCGTGGCATTGCGACCGCGTACCTCTTTCGTGGCGTTGCGACCGTGCACCTTTTTAGTGGCATTGCGACCGCGCATCTCTTTCGTTGCATTGCGACCGCGTATCTCTTTCTTGGCGTCTGTACCGCTCTCCTTTTTCGTGACGTTGGGACCCCGCGTCTCTTTGTAGCGTTATGTAATGAGGGAAAATTCTCATCGTTTTTTTCAAGATTGGTGAAATTATAATAATGATAAACAATAATAATAGTAATAATAATAATGAAGTCCATAAATAAATATATATAAAGAATTTGAGAAACGATATATGCATGTTGTGTTGTCAAAATAAAGAGAAACACTTGAGACCCTGCAATTGTGTGTAAATGAGGCAGAAAGTCAGATCAGCAACCTGGGACTTGATCACAATTTTCGTGATGCCATATGGCAGCAGGGTCTACCATTAGACAACACATTATGCCTCCAATATCTTCCCAGGCGGTAGTACCTCCCTGTTTGATAGCTGCCTATTACCTGTAAAGGTACAGTAAGAATTTACAGTGGTAGGATTGCAAAGTGACGAAAGTTGGTAGCGTGGCCAAATTGTTATTTAACCGTTCATGTTCTTAAGTTGAACTTTCGTTGGTGAGGTCTGAGGTGACTCGAGAGGCCGATACGGACCGGCAGCCCTCAGACATGATGATAGTACAGTCCGTACCATCATCATGTCAGAGGATTGGTGACCACAGTCCTCACTTCCAAACGCTGTTGATCTGTCCTCCTAGATCTTTTATGTCATCGGGAGCCGCAGCTTTTAGTGTCATTCTCCCACCAGTCACTGCCTCTTCAGCTCTCCTGCCCTCAGTTTTACCCATTAATATCTCTACCATTATCCTCTCATGACCAAATTATCTTATTCTAGACATTTTCAGTCTTTCTCTCGTCTCTCATGACAATCTTGGTATTTTCTCATTTGTTTTGCTATCAGTATAACTTATCTTCAGCATACTCTGGCAGCACCATCCGAAGACCTCCCTCTTGTATGTTCTCGATGTGTCGCCACTTATGAGCCATACAATAATACTCACCATAGAAAGTACCGCAGCAGTTATTTGTCATGTTAGACTGAATATCCACATTTTAATCTATTGCAGTGTTTATTAAATATTATTTGTGCTGTAGCTGTTCTTCTTTGAATTGGTTTCACATATTATGTTCTCACTGCTTATGTTACTTCCCAAATATACACAAATTAAAGTCCTTGTTGCGACCATATTCATTACTTTAGGATTTGTCTTTAACACTGGAGCGACCATTACGCCTATCTTCGTGGTGGTAACTCATAGCACAATAGTCTTCACCTTATCCCACCAGTTTGTTGACCAGTTAGTTTAATGTCTCTTCATCATTTGCATCCCCAAATTTGATAAAACTTTAGCATTAAGTTTCATTCCTCTCCTTTGACTGACAACTGCTCGATAAAATTCTAAGACGATATTGTATAATGGTGGAGACAGCACATAACCTTGACTTACTCCCTCTATAACTCTTACCAACTGTAGTTTCCTGATATTAGTAGCGACTAAATTTCTGGTTTTCTTTAGACATCCATAAATTTGTTGGTTTAATCTATATAAATCTGTTTTTCAAAATTAACAAATCGGATAAACAAATTCCTTGGACGTCAAAAACCCTTTCTCAGATAATTTACAAACCAAAGATGCATTACCGTATCCTCCTCCCTTTGAAAATCTATTTTTAATCATAAACTCTTTATCCATTCTAATTGTAATTCTTTTCACACTTAAAACTTTACATACATAGGTTATTAAACAGATTATCTTAAGCTTGTATACTCTTAAGACTCCTGGTGTTTTCAGTTAATAACATATACACGAAACGTCTCTTTTATACTTAATAAAGATATATAATTTTGCTATACATTTACTCATATTCTTGTCCAATTTTTGTGAGACATTCTGGAGGAAGTTGATCAATCCCACAGGTTTTATCATTACATAGTACACAGCAGCCGCAACTTCTTCCTAAAATTGTCACCTTAAACACTATTTCCTTATCGTTTAGTACCTTATCATCGTACAGTTCACCTCACACACTACTCAACTCACCCTACTTTTACTTCTTATGCCTAAAATAGGATATTATTTGTATTTTATAGTGTCACCCCATTTATTAATTATTTTCTTTCATCTTTTACATTTCCTCGTGGTTCGTTATGTCTCCTTTCAGTTCTTTTATAAAAAAAACCTTAGCATGTCTAATTTATTTTTCCATCAGTAGTCTTAGTTTGGGTTACTGGAGTCTTATTGTTCCCATCAGTAGTCTTAATTTGGGTTACTGGGTTATTTTTCCATCAGTAGTCTTAGTTTGGGTTACTGGAGTCTTATTGTTCCCATCAGTAGTCTTAATTTGGGTTACTGGAGTCTTATTGTTTCCCCTGACTGCAAAGACTCATCCTAACTATCACTCCTGGTACATAAACCTGAATTAATATCAAGTTTATGAGGTATTATGGTGTTGTAATAGCGATAATATTCGACACTAATACGAGTCTGAGAAAAATTTCCTAACCTAACCAAACCTAACCTAACCAAACCTAACCTAACCTAACCTAACCTAACCTAACCTAACCTAACCTAACCTAACCTAACCTAACGTAAACATAGAAAAATCTCCTATTTTTTGAGGAATTTCTTTCAAAGTTTACGAATTAAAGGGAATTATTTATCATAACAAAGTCAACAAAAAGAATTAAATAGCTGATGACGTGGCAGCGATAGGTGTAAGTTGATGACGTGGCAGCGATAGTTATAAGTTGATGACGTGGTAGTGATAGGTATAAGTTGATGACGTGGCAGCGATAGGTATAAGTTGATGACGTGGCAGCGATAGGTATAAGTTGATGACGTGGTAGCGATAGGTATAAGTTGATGACGTGGTAGTGATAGTTATAAGTTGATGACGTGGTAGTGATAGTTATAAGTTGATGACGTGGCAGCGATAGGTATAAGTTGATGACGTGGTAGTGATAGTTATAAGTTGATGACGTGGTAGCGATAGGTATAAGTTGATGACGTGGCAGCGATAGTTATAAGTCGATGACGTGGTAGTGATAGGTATAAGTTGATGACGTGGTAGTGATAGGTATAAGTTGATGACGTGGTAGTGATAGTTATTAGTTGATGACGGTGCGATAGTTATTAGTTGATGACGTGGTAGTGATAGGTATAAGTTGATGACGTGGGTAGTGATAGGTGTGTTGATGACGTGGTAGTGATAGTTATTAGCTGATGACGTGGCAGCGATAGGTGTAAGTTGATGACGTGGCAGCGATAGTTATAAGTTGATGACGTGGTAGTGATAGTTATAAGTTGATGACGTGGCAGCGATAGTTATAAGTAAATATGATAATAATTCACAAAACATGTTCACGTATAAAAAAAATATGACTGTCAATAGATTATAAAAATTTACGATATTTCCTTTGGCACAAATGAGGTGAATCCAAAAGCACTGCAGTTGACTGATGTACAATGAGGTTAAGAGTCGTTAACAATATATAAACAATGATTCTTTATCTGATATTCTTTGCTCCTTAACACACAGTGGTTGCCTGATTCCTCCCCCTCCTCATCCCTCCCCCCCCCTCTCCTCTCCTCCTCCTCTGTTCCTCCTCCTGCTCTCCTCCTCTTCCTCCTCTGTTCCTCCTGCTGCTCTTAGTGTTACAGCGCATGGTAGATGATTTTCATAGCCGACTTAATATCCACTTAAAGAGGTCGACGAGCTTACTGTACCCCGCCAGTTGTTCCTCCTATATGAACAAAATAATATACTAAGTGGTGAACAAAGACAGTTATTACTGTACTACTATGACTTATATAGTTTTCCTCACCGAGTTTACATTAAGACACCTTGAGATGTAAACTGGTTTCCTCACCTGACGACAAGAAGTTTATTTACTCTAATCGGCCCTCAGGTGAAGGATCCATTTTTTTTTTGCTTTATAAACTTGTTATAATTAAGCCACGTCACTTTAAACTCTTTTTTTCTTATTTTCTAATTATTGTTATTCATATTGTTGATTATAACTGTAAGGAAGGTTGAAACACGTCTGACTCAAGCTGTGTACGGTAACCTACCCCTCAGGTAATGTGTAGGAGCGTCATGTGGACTAATTTTCATGGGAAACTATTATTTTAGGAACTGTCAGGTGTGCAGTGAAGATAACAGCTCATAACACAAGAAACATTCCTCTTCACTCCACCGTTTTCACCATGACTAAATCATAACTAAATTTTTTCACAGTTGGAGAAACGAGAAAAAAAAATATTGTACTTCTGATTTTAATTCCGGCAAAGACCTGAAAAAAAAATACTGACTTAAGATTTCCTGCAGGATGGCGGTACACTGTTTACTCAGGACCTTGCTGACGGTACCCCGGAGGCTGTTTGTTAATCTCCGGGTGTTGGGGGGTGTTGGGGGGGGTGGCTGGTACATGACGCCATGGCTACGTGTGTTGTGTGGGCTGAGAGAGTCGCTGGTCCCGGATTCGCTGAGGTTTGCTTGTTAAATTTGTCCCCCGTCACTGAGGACAGGTGAACGTGTCTGCTTAGGTAATTTCGACGTCTTTGTGAATGTCTTTATTGTCTTGTTATTATTTACCTCGGTTGTGTCTGAGTTTATCCATACTTATATCGTTGTTTTCTATACAGTGAACATAGTGTAATGTTATTGTGGTCGAATTATGATCAGTTTAAGTGAAATAATTTGGTCATTTGGACGAAAACCCACCTCCAGGTACTTACGAGGGACTCACACCAGGTATTACAAGGAGGGACTCACACCAGGTATTACAAGGAGGAACTCACACCAGGTATTACAAGGAGGGAATCACACCAGTTATTACAAGGAGGGACTCACACCAGGTATTACAAGGAGGGACTCACACCAGGTATTACAAGGAGGGACTCACACCAGGTATTACAAGGAGGGACTCACACCAGGTATTACAAGGAGGGAATCACACCAGGTATTACAAGGAGGGACTCACACCAGGTATTACAAGGAGGGACTCACACCAGGTATTACAAGGAGGGACTCACACCAGGTATTACAAGGAGGGACTCACACCAGGTATTACAAGGAGGGACTCACACCAGGTATTACAAGGAGGACTCACACCAGGTATTACAGGAGGGACTCACAACCAGGTATAACAAGGAGGGACTCACAACCAGGTATAACAAGGAGGGACTCACAACCAGGTATAACAAGGAGGGACTCACACCAGGTATTACAAGAAGGGACTCACAACAGGTATTACAAGGAGGACTCCACACCAGGTATTACAAGGAGGGACCTACACCAGGTATTACAAGAGGGACTCACAACAGGCATGCATGGAGGACTCACACCAGGTATTGCTAAGAAGGACTCACAAACAGGTATTACAAGGAGGGACTCACACTAGGGTATTACATGAGGACTCCACAACAGTTATTACAAGGAGGGACCTTACAACTAGTTACAAGCAGGGACTCAAGCAACCAGGCATTATAAGGAGGGACTCCACACCAGGTATTACAAGGAGGGACTCACAAATAGCATATAAGAAGGGACTCACACCAGGTATTACAAGGAGGTACCCACACCAGGTATTACAAGGAGGACCGCACTCAGGTATTATATGAGGGACTCACAACAGTTATTACAAGAAGGACTCACAAACCAGTTATTACAAGCAGGACCTACACCAGGCATTAAGCAAGGAGGGACTCACACCAGGTATTAAGGCAAGAAGGGACTCACAAACTGCATATTACAAGGAGGGGACTCACACCAGGTATTATAAGGAGGGACTCACACCAGGTATTACAAGGAGGGACTCACACCAGGTATTACAGAGGACTCCACACCAGGTATTACAAGGAGAACTCACACCAGGTATACAAGGAGGGACTCAAACAGTTATTACAAGAAGGACTCCACAACCAGTTATTACAAGCAGGGACTCACAACCAGGCATTACAAGGAGTGGACCTGCACCAGGTATTACAAGAAGGACTAACAACCAGGTATTACAAGGAGGGACTTACACCAGGTATTACAAAGAAGGGACCTGGCAACCAGGTATTACAAGGAGGGACTCACACCAGGTATTACAAGGAGGACCTACAACAGGTATTACAAGGAGGGACTCACACCAGGCAGTGGCTGATAAGGAGGGAATTCATACCAGGTATTACAAGAAGGGACTCACAACCATGTATTACAGGAGGACTCCACAACCAGGTATTAAGGGGCGAGGACTCACACCAGGCTACAAGGAGGGACTCACACCAGGGTAACAAGGAGGGACTCACACCAAGTTATTACAAGGAGGGACTCACAACCAGGTATTACAAGGAGGGACTCACACCAGGTATTAAGGGAGGACCACACCAGGTATTACAAGGAGGGACTACACCAGGTATACCAAGAGACTACCAGGTAATACAAGAGGACTCACACCAGGTATTACAAGGAGGGACTCCACGCCAGGTATTACAAGGAGGGAATCACACCAGGTATTACAAGGAGGGACTCCACACCAGGTATTACAAGGAGGGACTCACACCAGTATTACAAGGAGGGACTCACACCAGGTATTACAAGGAGGACCTGGCAACAAGGAGGACCACACCAGGTATTGGCAAGGAGGGACTCACACCAGGTGGCCATAAGGAGGACTCACACCAGGTAAGGCAACAAGGAGGGACCTCACACCAGTAATTACAAGGAGGGACCTGCTAACAGGTATTACATGAGGACTTGCCACCTAGGTATAACAAGGAGGACCTACACCAGGTATTACAAGAAGGGACTCACAACCAGGTATTACAAGGAGGACTCCACACCAGGTATTACAAGAAGGGACTCACAACAGGTATTACAAGGAGGACTCACACCAGGTAACAAGGAGGGACTGCACCAGGTATTACAAGAAGGGACTCACAACCAGGTATTACAAGGAGGATCATGGACCAGGTATTACAAGAAGGACTCACAACCAGGTATTACAAGGAGGGACTCACACCAGGTATTACAAGAAGGACTCACAACCAGGAAGTTACAAGGAGGACTCACACCAGGTATTGCTACAGAGGACTCACAACAGGTATTACAAGGAGGGACCTACACCAGGTATTACAAGGAGGGACTCACACCAGGTATTACAAGAAGGGACTCCACAACCATGTACACATAAGGAGGGACTCACAACCAGGCACATATAAGCGAGTGACTCACACCAGGTATTACAAGGAGGGACTCACACCAGGTATAA
>NW_024734940.1:9972946-10072152 GCF_018991925.1 Homarus americanus | reverse complement strand
CAGCGAGGGACTCACACCAGTTATTACGGGCGAGGGACTACAACCAGGTATTGCTGGGGCGAGGGAATTCTGCCAACGTATTGTTAAGGAGGACTCAGCACCAGGTATTACAAGAGGACTCACACCAGGTATAACAAGGAGTGGACTCACACCAGGTATTACATGAGGGACTCACACCAGGTATTACAAGGAGGACTCACGCTAGGTATTATACAGGGAATCACACCAGGTATTAAAGGCGAGGACTCACACCAGGTATTACAAGGAGGGACTCACACCAGGTATTACAAGGAGGGACTCACACCAGGTATTACAGTGAGGACTACACCAGGTATAACAAGGAGGGACTCATCACACCAGGTATAGGAGGGACTCACACCAGGTATTACAAGGAGGACTCACAACCAGGTATTACAGGAGGACTCACAGGTATTACAGGAGGGACTCACCAGGTAGAGGGACTCCACACCAGGTACAGGAGGTCACACCAGGTATTACAAGGAGGGACTCACCAGGTATTACAGGAGGACTCACCAGGTATTACAAGGAGGGACTCACACCAGTATTACAGGAGAATCACCAGGTATTACAAGAGGGACTCACACCAGGTATTACAGGAGGACTCAAACCAGGTACAGAGGACTCACACCAGGTATTACAAGGAGGGACTCACACCAGGTATAACAAGGAGGACTCACACCAGGTATTACAGAGGGACTCACACCAGGTATTACAAGGAGGACTCACACCAGGTATAACAAGGAGGGACTCACAGTAATTACAGGAGGACTCACAACAGGTATTACAGGAGGGACTCACCAGGTATAACAAGGAGGGACTCACCAGGTATTACAAGAGGGACTCCAACCAGGTATTACAGGAGGGACTCACACCAGGTATTTCAGGAGGGACTCACACCAGGTATTACAAGGAGGACTCACCCAGGTATTGGAGGGACTCACCAGGTGTATAACAAGGAGGGACTCACCAGGTATTACAAGAAGGGACTCACAACCAGGTATTAAGGAGGGACTCACCAGGTATAACAAGGAGACTCACACCAGGTATTACAAGGAGGACTCACCAGGTACAGGAGGACTCACACCAGGTATAATGGGGGACTCACCGGAATAACAAGGAGGGACTCACAGAGGTATTGGAGGACTCACACAGGTATTACAGGAGGGATCTACAATTGGAGGGACTCACACCAGGTATTACAGAAGGGACTCACAGCAGGTATTACAAGGAGGGACTCACCAGGTATTAAGGAGGGAGGATCACAACAGTTATTACAAGGAGGGACTCACAACCAGTTATTACAAGCAGGGACTCCACCAGGCATTACAGGAGGGTCTCACCAGGTATTACAAGGAGGCTTCACAAGCAGTTGACCTACAGAAGGGACTCCCAGGTATTACAAGGAGGGACTCACCAGGTATTACAAGGAGGACTCACCAGGTATTATAAGGAGGGACTCCAGCTTGGATTACAAGAAGGGACTCACAGCAGTTATTACAAGCAGGACTCACCAGGCATTACAGGGACTCACCAGGTATTACAGAGGGACTCACAACCAGGTATTACAAGGAGGACTCACACCAGGTATTACAGGAGGACTCACACCAGGTATTACAAGGAGGACTCACCAGGTATTACAGGGACTCACACCAGGTATAAGGAGGAACTCACCAGGTATTACAGGAGGGACTCACACCAGTTTACAAGAGGGACTCACAACCAGTTATTACAAGCGGGACTCACAACCAGGCATTACAAGGAGGTCTCACCAGGTATTACAGGAGGGACTCAACCAGGTATTACAAGGAGGGACTCACACAGGGTATTACAAGAGGACTCTAACCAGGTATTACAAGGAGGACTCACCAGGTATTACAAGGAGGGACTCACACCAGGTATTACAAGGAGGACTCACCAGGTATTACAGGAGGGTCACACCAGGTATTACAAGAACGGACTCACACCAGGTATTACAGAGGGACTCACACCAGGTATTACAAGGGACTCACACCAGGTATTACAAGGAGGGACTCTAGGTATAACAAGGAGGGACTCACACCAGTTTACAAGGAGGGACTCAACCAGGTATTACAGGGACTCACCAGGTATCGGGGAGGACACCAGGTATTACAAGGAGGGACTCACAAGGTATAACAGGAGGACCACACCAGGTGTACAAGGAGGGACTCACCAGGCTATTACAAGGAGGGACTCACACCAGGTATTACAAGGAGGAATCACACCAGGGTATTGGAGGGACTCACCAGGTATTACAAGGAGGGACTCACAGGTTTACAGGAGGACTCACAGGTATTACAGGAGGGACTCACCCCAGGACATAACAGGAGGGACTCACCAGGTATTACAAGGAGGGACTCACACCAGGTATTACAAGGAGGGACTCACACCAGGTATAACAGGAGGACTCACCAATTACAAGGAGGACTCTAACAGGTATTACAAGGAGGACTCCACACCAGGTATAACAAGGAGGACTCCCAGGTATTACAAGAGGGACTCAGCCATATTACAAGGAGGACTCACAGGTATTTCAAGGAGACTACCAGGTATTACAGAGGGACTCCCACCAGGTATTACAAGGAGGACTCCAGGTAATAACAAGGAGGACTCACAAGGTATTACAGAAGGGACTCCAACCAGGTATTAAAGGAGGGACTCACCAAGGTATTACAAGGAGGACTCACCAGGTATTATAAGGAGGGACTCACAACAGTTATTACAAGAAGGGACCTGCCAACCAGTTATTACAAGCAGGGACTCACACCAGGCATTACAAGGAGGGACTCACCCAGGTATTACAGGAAGGGACTCACAACCAGGTATTACAAGGAGGGACTCACACCAGGTATTACAGCAAGGAGGACTCACACCAGGTATTACAAGGAGGGACTCACACCAGGTATTACAAGGAGGGACTCACACCAGGTATTACAAGGAGGAACTCACACCAGGTATTACAAGGAGGGACTCACAACAGTTATTACAAGAAGGGACTCACAACCAGTTATTACAAGCAGGACTCAAACCAGGCATTACAAGGAACTCTGCGTTGCCAGGAGGGACTCTGACAGTTAACCTGAAGGACTCTATTGATTATTACAATGGGGACTCTATTGGGCATTGAAGGGACTCTGGGCCTTGCAAGAAGGACTCTGTAGGTAACTCACAAGGAATCCACAGGTATTACAGAAGGACTCTGCTTCCGATGTGTCTGAGAGACTCCACAGTGTACAGAGGGACTCACAACAGGTATTACAGAGGACTCCATGGTGCCTGGAGGACTCACAGGTATTACAAGAACGGACTCATGGGCTATTACAAGGACTCCCCATGGGTATACAGGAAGGGACTCACCAGGTCTGTACAGGAGGACTCTGGGTATGAGGAAGGGACTCCTTTTTGGTTATTACAAGGAGAGGACTCTAACCCAAAATGTACAAGGAGACTCTAGGTAGCTAGGGAAAGGGTTTTAGTGTACAAGGGCTCTGGGTATAGGAGGGACTCACAGGTGCCGGGACTCTGCCTTCAAGGAGGGACTCCATAGGTGTACAAGGGAATCACCGGAAGTAACAGAGGACTCATAGGTATACAAGGAAGACTCCAAGTTTGAGAGACTCCTAGGTATTGAGAGGGACTACAGAGTATAACAGAAGGTTTCCCGATGTACAAGGAGACTCACAGAATGTTCAAGAGACTCTGGGCCATGAGAAGACTCCCAGTAATTACAGGAAGGACTCTTGATGTACAAGAGGACTCACCATTTATGAAGGACTCCACACCAGGTATTACAGAGGACTCTGACAGGTATTACAGGGAGGACTCACAGGTATTTGAGGAAGGACTCCCACAGGTATTACAGAAGGACTCTATGGAAGTGTGCAAGAGGACTCACCAGAGTATGAAGGCTCACAGGTATTACAGAAGGGACTCGACTGGGTGTGGAAGGACTCCACAGGTGGCAGGAGGACTCCACCGTCCATGGAAAGACTCTGTGAGTTATACAGAAGGACTCTGACAATTCTTACAAGCAAGGACTCACACCAGGCATACAGGAAACCACAAGTGTACAAGGAAAGGACTCTGTACAGAGACTCACAAACCATACAAAGGACTCATAGAGTGTACAGGAGGACTCTGGGAGTGCTGTGAGAGGATACCATTCTTCACAGGAGGAACTCACAAGTGTTGGGGACTCCCAGCAGTTACATACAAGAAGGACTCCCATGAATTCTTACCATGGGGACTCCACAGCTGGGCCTTCAAGAGGGACTCCACAGTGTGAGAAAGGACTCCCAGCTGGGGTACTTTACAGGAGGGACTCCACCCATTGCTTCTGAGAGGGACTCACAGAGGACCACAGGTATTGCAAGAGGGACTCATGGGTGTGCCACAAGGGAGACTCACATACAAGGAGGGACTCACCAGGTGTCAGAAGGGACTCACAACAGAATTAACCCCAGGGAGGGACTCACGGGTAATACAAGGAGGACTCACAGGTATACAAAGGACTCTTTAGATCATAACAGGGAGGACTTCCTTTGGTGTACAAGGAGGACTCACAGCCAGGTGTACAAGGGGAGGACTCACAGGTATTGGGAGGACTCACAGGTGTGCAAGGGAGGACTCACTGGAGTGCTTCCCAGAGGTTTCCTACTTGGGTATAACAGGAGGGACTCACCGTTATTACAGGGAGGACCTCTTGCAGGTGGTACAAGGGAGGGACTCTTGAGTATTACATGGAGAATCACAGGTATTACAAGGAGGGACTCACCATTGCTGAGGAGGTTCCACCCAGGTATTACAAGGAGGGACTCACCCCCAGGTGTGCAAGGAGGACACAGAGTGCATGGAGGGACTCACACCAGGTGTTACAGGGCGACTCTGGAGCTGGCCTGGAGGGACTCCACAGGTACCAGCAAGGAGGGACTCACACCAGTAATTACTGAGGGGGACTCATGGGTATTACAAGGAGGACTCACCAGGTATAACAAGGAGGACTCTTTTGGAGTGTTACAGAGGACCTCACAGCCAAGTGTTACAGGGAGGGACTCACCAGAGTGTTCAGGAGGACCACCCAGGCTCAACTACAAGGAAGGACTCGTAAGGTATTTCTGGGAGGGGACTCACCAGGTGCCGTGCTACTGAGAGGAGGACTCTGGGTATTACAAGGAAGGGACTCTGACCAGGTATTAGAGGACTTCTGGGTATAACAAGGAGAGGATGCACAGGTATTACAGGAGGGACTCACACCAGAACATTACAGGGAGGGACTCCTGGGTATATAAGAGGACTCACCAGGTATGTCAGGAGGGACTCTACCAAGTCTTTACAAGGAGGGACTCACACCAGGTGGAGGACTCACAAATTATAACAAGGAAGACCACCAAGGTATAACAAGGAGGACTCTGGGTGGTTCCCAAATTATAACAAGGAGAGGACTCCACACCCAGAGTGCTTACAGGAGGGACTCAAACCAGGTGACAGGAGGACCTTGAGTGTTTAGAGGGCTGCAGGCTGAGGAGGGACTCACCAGGTATTACAGAGGACTTCTTTAGGTAACCACAAGGAAGGTCTGGTGCAACAAGGAGGGACACAGGTATAACAGGAGAATCCTACTTTTGGAGTATTACAGAGGACTCACACCAGGTATTTCACACCCTCAGGTCTTGGTGGGTCAGGAGTGAACATTTTAATTTATTGTGTCTTTGTTAGAGCCTCACCCCACTCCTCCTCCTCTCCCTCTACCCTCCTTCTTTCCCTTCCAGCTCCTCCCCATTTCCCTCCCCCTCTTTCTCTCTTAGCTCCTTTTCCTTTCCCTCGTTCCTTCCCTCAAACTTCCTCCTTCCCACCCTTCCCACCCTCCCAGTCCAATAAACCAAGAACTGGCGATTGGAAATTAGAGAGAGAGAGAGAGAGAGAGAGAGAGAGAGAGAGAGGGGGAGGAAGATGACGTCATTGTGCTTGGTTGCGAAGGAGAAGTGGAGGGGGGGAGGGAGGGAGGGAGAGAGGGAGAGAGGCACATTATGATAAATTGTTCATATGTTGTCATGAGGGAGGGGGGGGGGGTTAGAGGAGTGGCTTAAGGTTTTGAAGGAGAGAATGATGGTGAGGGAAGGAGATAGAGAATGATGGTGAGGGAAGGGGAGAGAATGATGGTGAGGGGATGGAGAGAGAATGATGGTGAGGGAAGGAGAGAGAGAATGATGGTGAGGAAGGAGAGAGAGAATGATGGTGAGGGAAGGAGAGAGAGAATGATGGTGAGGGGATGGAGAGAGAATGATGGTGATGGAAGGAAAGAGAGTAATGATGGTGAGGGAAGGAGAGAGAGAATGATGGTGAGGGAAGGAGAGAGAGAATGATGGTGAGGGAAGGAGAGAGAGAATGATGGTGAGGGAAGGGGAGAGAGAATGATGGTGAGGGAAGGAGAGAGAGAATGATGGTGAGGGAAGGAGAGAGAGAATGATGGTGAGGGAAGGAGAGAGAGAATGATGGTGAGGCAGATAAATACATCAATAAAAATGAAAAAGGAAAAGCGAAAATAAACTTAAAAAAGGTGAGTGTGACATAACCAGTTGAAGGACACACACACACACGCACACACACGCGCGCACACACACACACACACGCGCACACACACACACAGCTAGGTAATACCAATTAACGGTTTCTTTCAATAAAAATGAAAAAGGAAAAGCGTTAATTATTAAAAAAGGTATTACACACACACACACACACACACACACACACACACGCACACACACGCATTTTCAAAAGTGGCAGTATAAAAATAATGAATATTCTTTGCCAGTGAGTGAATGACAATGACTGTACTGAAGGGCTGACGAGGCTAAACAAGTGAAGTTTAGTTGTTTAGTTGTCCCCGTCCCCACTAGGGTGAGGTGAGGGAGGGTCTCACTAGTGGGGGGGGGCTCTTTAGGCTCTGTTAGTGAGTGAGGGACAGTCATGAGAGCGGAGTTGTAAACAAATAATTAAGGCGTCATAGAAGTTACAACTAAACAAACAAACATAAGATGAATTCTGTTTTAAATCGTGTGAACAACAAACACCAACTGTGTCTTTGTGGAGAAAATATGTCTTAAAAAATGTTTTTTATTTGTACTCGAGAGTCGTGTTGAGATCGACCATGACCGAGTGGCCAACACCGAGGCGTGAGTCAGTCATTTACCTGAACACCACGATCAGTGTGGCCAATGGGGTTTGTTACGAACCCCGCCACCAATTGTCATAATCTACCTACCCAGCACTACGAACTACGCCATCTATTGTCCTGATCTACCTACCCAGCACCACGAGCAACGCCATCTAGGGACGAAACACGAGTATGACTAGTCTTAGTTACCACTCCGGGGTTTCCTTTCTCCATATCCTGGTTGTTGCGTCACCTCCTACAAGTCTTCTTCATCGGCTCCAGTTCGAGGAGAGTTCAGTTCACTCTGGGAAGTGACCACAGGATCACCTATCCTGGAAACCTACGGCACAGTGACTACCTACCGTCTTCTACAATACTCAGCCTTACTCGTCAGCCATCTCAGCTCCGCACTTAAGTATTTGTAATCTTATGTTGCCTCCCCACGTCCACTTGCTTCAGTATTGTTGTATGTTGTATAAATATGTATATACTGTTAATGTTTAGGTTAAGTATGGTTAAGGGTAAATTATAGAAAGCTGAATATTTTTGTTTAGGAATTTATGGTACTTTATTATACACAACAAAAACTCGCATCCTTTGTCTACCCTTTTATAGTCCGATTGTCTTTGGTTTTTTTTTTGTTGTTGCTTGTTGGGATCTGGGTAGACTTTTAACTATATTCTAAATCCCCAACTCGTAACAGGTTCATCACCTGACCCCGTCCATGTGGCCAGTTTGGTTCAACACCTGACCCGTCCACGTAGCCAATGTGGTTCTACACCTAACCCGTCCATGTGGCCAGTGTGGTTCTACACCTAACCCGTCCACGTGGCCAGTGTGGTTCTACACCTAACCCGTCCACGTGGCCAGTGTCGTTCTACACCTAACCCGTCCATGTGGCCAGTGTCGTTCTACACCTAACCCGTCCATGTGGCCAGTGTGGTTCTACACCTAACCCGTCCATGTGGCCAGTGTGGTTCTACACCTAACCCGTCCACGTGGCCAGTGTCGTTCAACACCTGACCCTTCCACGTGACAATTTTGGTCCTACACCTGACCAGTTTGGTCCAACACCTGACCAGTGTGGCCCAATCCACGTGACCAGTGTGGGCATAATCGCCTCTGTACTTGATCATCTTTTAACCCTGATCATATCTCTACATGATCAACTCTGAACATGATCAATAGTATAGAGCTTTGGCGTGATCCCACAGCCACGAGTATTGGAGGAAGGTGTCTGCTGGGACATAAACACTCCACTTTTGTGTGAACTTACCTGTACTAATTGGCCAAGGTGTTATTCCCACAGTTGTGTGTGTGTGTGTGTGTGTGTGTGTGTGTGTGTGGCCCTGGTAGGAGATAATGTCTTGGCTCACCTTGTTCTAGAGAGTAACACTAGTGACTGTAACGCTAGTGACCAAGTTTGTTCTTGTACAGATGATTGAACACACCAGAGATTACCCATTATAACTGTCTGAGTCACAAAAGAATTCCAGCACTAGTCACCAGACAGCCTCATCGTGTACACACATTTTAGGGGCTCGTCCATCATGGTCTCATTCAATGGAAATAAAATGAAATGCATAATATATCATAAGAGTCGCGACACTGTACATATATTATAACACCATCACCACAACAGAGGGATTTTAGGTATCACCCTTACTTCAAATTTTACTTTGGTAGACTGTGTTAGATCTCTGGCCATTACTGCTTCAGTTATCCTTGGAGTCATGGTCGGGACGCAACCTTACTTTACTGCTGAACAATTGAACTCGTATATGTAAGTCATGTAAACATCTAAGTGGACAATGATTACCTCACCAGAAGACTTCCATCACTGTATTTACTCAGGGATATCTCGTCACTTATTCTTATCAGTAAGTACTTTTAGTTACTGTACTTATGAGCCACACTCCTGATAGATCCATCACCTCGTACCAACCGTCGGCTTACGAGGGCATCTGAGAGGACCCAAGTCTTTGCTATTAGTGTTCCTCCAGCGGCCGTGTAGGGACAACACAGAGGAGGGAAGGTAACGGAGGGCAGCTAAGGAACCCAGAGTCACCAGGCTCATGTGACAACCACCACTTCCGGTCATCTTCCCAAGACTCGGGGCCTCTCATGCTCCTGGCTGGGAAATGTAAGATGATGCTGCAGCAACTGGCAAGACGCGTGTTTAGTCTCTCCTCATTGACTTAACATTTAGTAACTTAGGATTAATAAAAACATGAAGAAATAAAAGAGGGTCTCATAATGGCAGTGTGAGTATAACAAATTGTAGACTAAGCCTTCTTTCGGTACACAAGTTGGCGGTGTTAGATTAACCTGGGGTGATCAGTGTAAACCAGGGACCTTTAGGGCAGGACCCGAGCGTTGTTTCCACTCGGCCGCCGCATCACTAACAGAAGTATTGTCTTTCCTTATTCAACGTAGTTCTCTCTTTCTGTTTCTCCCGTTCTCTCTCTTTCTGACTGTCTGTTTGTCTCTTTCTTCTTGTGACTTCTTGTCTATCTTTCTCTTTATGTCTGTCTGTCTGTCTGTCTGTCTGTCTGTCTTTTTTTATTTAGGATACTGATACACATCTTCCCTTGTTCAAGCTATAACTTCATCCTCGTTAGTTAGCTTGTTAAGGCTTACAGCTGCCTCGTGATGTGCAGTTCTACCGTCAAACCTTCATTTGGTGTCATGGTTCACTGTAAGTCACTGTAGTAGACACTGTAACTTGAACTAATACTATATTAGCACTATAACTAGCGGGTATTTTATAACTAGATCCTTACATGTGCTAATATTTTTTTAGATACTTCCTAACTCACTATGTCAGGTAGCTGTAGGCTGTGGCAGGAGGTGCAGCTGTGGGACTATCGGGAATGGTACAGCTGTGGGAGTTAACTGTGGGAGGTGGTGCAGCTGTGTACTGTGGAAGATGGTGCAGCTGTGTACTGTGGAAGGTGGTGCAGCTGTGTACTATGGAAGGTGGTGCAGCTGTGGACTGTGGGAGATACTGGGTGGTGAGGAAGGAACGCCAACAGCTAGGTATTAGCTTCTGGTTCACAGCAATAATTGAGCGGTTTGAGGGAACATCTTGCCAACACCTTAATGACTTGCCTGTCTGGGAACACAGGTGATGGGCTCCGGATAACAGGGACCTATTGTACACTTTTGAAAGGTTGATGGTGTTATTATTTGTGTGTGTGTGTGTGTGTGTGTGTGCGTGCGTGTGCGTGTGTGTGTGTGTGTGTGTGTGTGTGTGTGTGTGTGCGTGCGTGTGCGTGTGTGTGTGTAAACATAACCCACACTTCCTCACATCCCTATGCATACGTAACACATGAAGTAAATTCTTGGTCATCAGACGTATTCACTCTAATTGATATTAATTCACTATGGAGACTACGATATGACCCTACCATACACTTCTTCAGTCCTGCCTCTTGTCTGACCTAGCGTGAAGGCCCTTTACGTGACTGTCCCTGTTTCTGGGTCTTGGTCTTGTTATGTTATCAAGACAATCTATTGATCTCTCATCTGCCTAGCACCTCATTAATCAATACCACCTCAGTGTACTCTCATCCATTTAGCTGTATCCAGAGACTTCAACCTTGATATCTTCATTTCTTTTTCTGTCAATTAACCAAATTCTCTTGATGTCTTACACAGTGCATATCAACTTCCGTAGATTATTCACTCTGGCAGACAACAGATATTCTCATCTCTACAGGAAGACTTCGCACACACACACACACACACACACACACCATTCAGAAAGAGTCATGATATTACAAAGTACAGCCTAATATTTTGACAACACCATCATCTCATCATCACATTTTAAGCCTTACCATGACAGGTTGATCAGGACTTAAGCTAAAATTATTTCAGTAAAGCTTGGACTCGTGCTCAAAGCCAGGCCACGGTGAGTAGATTTGATGGGCTGAACTCTTCCTATGTTATTTATTAGTTAGAAAAGAGAAACTTGCTCCAGATCTTCGCCGAGTGTAGCATCACATGTGTATTGAGAATGTCTTTACCTGTCAGACATTTACCTGTATTGTTCTTCTGCTAAACTTATCGACATAAACTGTATTCTCTCCAACTCTTCCTCACACTGCGGTTCAACATCGACATTATAGGGGATGTAACAATTTCCCCTGTGTGTGTGTGTGTGTGTGTGTGTGTGTGTGTGTGTGTGTGTGTGTGTGTGTGTGTGTGTGTGTGTGTGTGTGTGTGTGTGTGTGTGTGTCTCAGTTGCATTTCTCAGTCACCTTTACTAACTCTCACATCTCGTGTTGCTTCATCATTATTCACATTATATTTCCGAGGTGAAACCAGGTATCCTTGACGCACTCCAGTATTATGTGAAACCACGCTTATCATCATCATAACACACACACACACACACACACACACACACACACACACACACACACGTTACGTTCATCATAAAAACCTTTCCCAGCCTTCAATGACCTTATCAGACTCCCTCTTAAGGTCAGATGATGCCTGTAAAATTATCTATAAATAATAATAATAATAATAATAATAATAATAATAATAATAATAATGTTCTCTACAGGAAGTAACCCGCCGTGAAGACAGGGGCCAGTGTAGAGTGACCTGCCTGGCGGAGAGAACCTTCAGCAGTACACGTGATTACTGAAGACAACATGAGGTATGTAGTGCACATCCTTCAAGTGGTGTAGGTGTTTTAATATTTGTCATTGTGTGGGTAATGTGGTTCCTCTCTCTCTCTCTCTCTCTCTCTCTCTCTCTCTCTCTCTCTCTCACCTCCTATATTACTATATTATTAAAGTGTGTAAAGTTCACCGACTCCAGGTAGGGTAGTTGGTCATAAAACTTCCTGGTTGTTAAACATTGCTTTATTTATCTGATTTCTACATGAGTATTATGGCGGCGCGTGGCAACGGTGTGTGACGTCACCGAATGTTTGGCACAACGTTAATGTGACGTGTGTGTGAGACAGCCTTAGGCCACGAAACAAATTTAAATTAGCATGATTTTATATATATATATATTACACTTTACTACACTTAACACGATCCAGCTGTCAGTAATTTATTCATACAGATACAATATAATGTTATACACCTGTACTGTACACTATTATGTTCAGCACTGAGACAACACTACTGGGCGAGTTGTCCACAGTGAACCCCAGAGCTGCCAGGGGTGGTGTGCCTGAGAGTGCCAGAGGTGGGGTTCCTGGGGGTAGGATGGCCAAGATTGGGTGCCAGGGTTGAGGCGCCAGGGGTGGTGGTAAGGGTTGAATACCAGGGATGGGGTGCCACAGGTGGGGTGCCACAGGTGGAGTGCCACAGGTGGGGTGCCACAGGTGGAGTGCCACAGGTGGGGTGCCACAGGTGGGGTGCCACAGGTGGAGTGTCTGGGGTGGAGTGCCACAGAACAAGATAATAAACAATAACTGTTTGAAGAACAGTTTCAGTCTTGTACAATATAAGACATGGACGTTAGTAAAGTAATATTCTTCCCTTAATTCTCACAATAAAGAGTCTAGTTTTGTTTATGTGTGTTTGTTCTACTATTATTAATTATTTATGTATGTCATTTTTCTATTAATTTTTACAATCACTAGAAAAGAAACACATGAGTGGAGCCTCGGTGGGCCCCGGCGCCACCTGCTGCTGTATGTGTCGTTGTCCACGTATACTGTACAGTATATGTAAACTTATTCGTCTCTACGTCACAATCGTTAGCCTTGCCAAACGTCCTCAGCGGGACTGTGGGAAGATAACCCACATTTTATCTCAGGTTTGGCCAGGGACATGGCCGGGAGAGGTGATAGCGAAATTCAATTTAGTTTCTGTCAAGAGGAACAGCTGCAGGGGATAACGCCGTCTGTGGCCAGAGAGGGAAGCTGTTGTCATTGTGGGCTGTACGGCGGCTCACCTAACACAGCATCAACACTTTAACTAAGAAACTGGTCTAGCTGTCATTTTGTCTACGGAATAATTACAGTGAAGTCGAGAGATTTTGTCCAGTGCAATTATCTCCAAAGAGACTTTTTATTGGTGTCAGTGTACCGTCTCTGTGTTGTCGAGGCTACACCACGATCTTATATGGGAGTTAAACATGTCCGTGACGGAGGCCAGGTGACGGATATTGCCCAAGTTGTGCCGCCATTAAACAACTTATATAACAACAGGCTCACAGACAACCATTATCGGATGTGAATAAAAAATCGTCAACGAATATGAACGTAATGAACAACCAAACAAAAGAAACGCCCTAATATATTTACCGAACAATCATCCTGTGAATAAAAATCCTACGTCATTCCTACTCGCCCAGCGGACACACTAAAGAGAGCCCAGCCTCGGATACACTCCTGTAATGGCCGCACTCAACACAATACTTAAGAAGTGTTGTTAAATTTCTCAGTACACGCACAAATGTTACCGACATACGGAAGCCTCGAGTGTTCATGGTTGATATATTTTTTAAAGCACATCGGAGAATAGATTGACCATTGATAAATTACTTAACTCATACGATTAATAATGTAATGGTGATTAAGGATAAAGTTCTTCACCATTATTACCTACACCAAACTCTTCAAATTTTGTCATGCTGGTGAAGGTTGCTACCACTGTGAGGTCACCGGCACCCACGACCTAAGTGTATATACTGTGGTCCTGTTAAGATGTGGTAGACGATGTTATGAAGATTTTGTTTCACTGACGGAACTAGAAAGAGGAATTTTGTCAAGCCTTCCCTGTCAGTTGGTGCTCTGTCGCCCTATACCTGTAGCCACATCTGAGGGCATCCTTACGTAACTTAGGGCTACTTCTTGTTCACCTTTACTTAACTAACCCATCCAGAGGTCAATTACCATCAGCAGGTGGACAAATATCATACAAATGACTTTCCTACAACTCGTCTCACCAACACGTTGCCTCTACTGCATCACAAAACATTACCAGAATCACTCAACTTCACCAATAACTATAGCACATTACCTAACAAAACCTAACCTAACCTAACCAAACCTATCCTAACCTAACCTCTCCTAACCTAACTTAACCTAACCTAACAAAAATTCTTCATTCAGGATTTTTCTTCTCTGTCTACTTGCATAAAAGAAGAAATAAAATAAATATTCAGTCAAAAAACTACAATCAACTTGTAAACAAATTTACGTTGTAGAGACATAAACTATCTCTTAGGCTCTTGTTGACTATCTCTCAGGCTCTTGTTGACTCTCTCTCAGGCTCTTGTTGACTATCTCTCAGGCTCTTGTTGACTATCTCTTAGGCTCTTGTTGACTATCTCTCAGGCTCTTGTTGACTATCTCTCAGGCTCTTGTTGACTCTCTCTCAGGCTCTTGTTGACTATCTCTCAGGCTCTTGTTGATTATCTTCCTTATCACTTACTTGTATCTCTCTCTTCCGGTTATATATGTAAATTATTTCCGGAGTTGTGATTAATTTAACTCTCACTGTTGAATCAAAATAATGACAAAGTTAACTTACTACGAAGATAATTAACATCAAGCTGAAAGGTTTTAACAGGTGTTGTGTCTGGACAGGTGTTGGGTCTGGACAGGTGTTGTGGGGCCTGCTGTGTCTGGGTAAGTGTTGGGTCTGGACAGGTGTTGGGTCTGGGCAGGTGTTGTGTCTGGACAGGTGTTGTGTCTGGGCAGGTGTTGGGTCCGGACAGGTGTTGTGTCTGGGCAGGTGTTGTGTCTGGGCAGGTGTTGGGTCGACAGGTGTTGTGTCTGGGCAGGTGTTGTGTCTGGGCAGGTGCTGGGTCTGGGCAGGTGTTGTGTTCTGGACAGGTGTTGGGTCTGGGCAGGTGTTGTGTCTGGGCAGGTGTTGTGTCTGGGCAGGTGTTGTGTCTGGAGCAGTGCTGTGTCTGGGCAGGTGCTGTGTCTGGGCAGGTGTTGTGTCTGGACAGGTGTTGTGTCTGGGCAGGTGTTGTGTCTGGGCAGGTGTTGTGTCTGGGCAGGTGTTGTGTTGTGTCTGGGCAGGTGTTGTGTCTGGGCAGGTGTTGTGTCTGGGCAGGTATTAACTGTGTAAGAATTATGTCGTGTGTTGTACAGTTTATGGTTGAGTGAGGTTCTGTGTATTATTTAGGTGTCTGTCTACATGTAATCTCAGGTTCTGGCCCCAACCAGCTGCCTGCCACCCCTCTACAAGCAGCTCCCTGGCACCCTTCTACAAACACCTGCCTTAAACCCCCTCTACAAATACCTGCCTGGCACAAGTGACACACACACACACACAGTACAGGTAGATAGTGCCGTCACACATGGTTGCCAACGCCAGATCAACAAGCTGCCAATATTAGTTATGGTATACGCTAAGTGTTATCACGGCACCGAGGAAGCACAAAATACATTGCATATGTCTATACAGTAATATTCAGGACCTCTCTATATATATTTATATATGAATAAGAAAATAAATTATGCTCTTTATGGGAACTAATATTTAATATAATGTATGAGTTAATATATATATATATATAAGCGTGTATGTGTATGTATGATAGCACGCCAACAACATATTTAACAGATTCACACATTTGCATTCACGAAATTTCTCAAAACAAACACGATTGAAAAGCCACATGAATTCCTGTGATGGGACGGGCCGCCCCTGGAGGAGGACCTGGGGGTGTGAACCTCCACCACAGACATACTGAAGAAGGTATTAAAGCTGTAGTAGTTGAGGGAAGATCAGAGACTCAAGGTGGCCGCGCCTTTAGCACTTGCCGTTGGTCTTTGGCGAGGAGCTACAGACGTTACTTGCTGCTGGTGACAACAACCGGGTTTGGCCGTCACAACAGGCACAGTGTGTGGCAGTGTGTCCTCGACACCGTTGGTGGCGGACGGGGGAGCGTTGGAGGATGGCGTGAGAGTGGCAGCAAGGGCCTGGGTGGTTCTCTGGGGGCAATGGAGAGGTGCTGGGGGAGGGCTGAGGTGACCTGCGCTCCACGATCTTTTCAACGATCCTGGACGGTGATGTTCCCTTCAGCCGCAGCGTCGTGTTCCAGTTGCGGAACCTAAAGATAAAGCGGGAGGTTAGTGGGCGGGTTGATACAGATGTTACAGTATCAAAGTTTATAGAGAAAGATCAGCAACATGATAGAGTGAAATCCTGATTCATAGTTGTTAAGATGTGGGAAGTTTATTCAGAACTCTGGGCACAACTACCGGTGTACAGTTCACCGACAGTAAAATCTTTGTGATGGAAATGTCCTAAATAACATATTCAAAGAGCTTCCCTGGGACCATCAGAAGTACAGAGGGGAGGAAAGAATCACACGCGAGCGGATCATGTCACTTTGGTCATTATCGTAGAGCCTGACGTAGTTGGTCGCCCTGAGGTTTTGTGTCAACTTTCTGCCAACGTATCTCTGTTCTAAGTCACAGTAAAGTTATATGTATCAAATAACCACAACAAATATATATGTTACATTATACACACGTTAATGAGGAGCATAATGGTAACACTAATGAAGTATTAAAAAATGCGACAAATATATTATAAGGAAATTAATAAAGATACGAAGGTCGTTTGACGTCAGTAAAAAAATTTGGTTTAGAAAAAATATATATATATATTTTTTGTGTATATAACAGTGACTTGAAAAATACTGTTAAAATAGCAGCCCGTTCTCTGTCACAATGTCTGCCTGCCTACTCACACGTACAGACTATTCTTGGCTGTGATCGTTATATGAATCACCAAACACAACCTTGTAACATGTTTTCAGGTCACGTGGTCATGAAACACAATATAATACTAAGTAAAAAAAGGCTTCCCACTAACGTAATCAGTACACTATTTTGAACAACATCGTGAGCATCGTTACCAAGGTTGTGTACTACAGGCGGAGCAGTTGGGAGTTTGACTTATTTATACATTCGTGTAGTGAGGCAGACCAACATGCAGCCAGTAGGAGTGACATGGCGGAGACAACAACAAAAATCAACAGTGAAACTACTCAATAAATGACACCAGCTATTATAACACTGTCTCAACATGTACAGTACAGTGTCTATACATTGATAATGAACTTAGAATTCCTAGGTGGTCGTGGCAGCGTCAGAAGGTGGGCGATAAGAGCTGTATTGTGAATTTCGAGGTACACATACAGTCAAAGTCAAAAGTCCTGTTGCCTCTCCTGCTGCACCACGAACCCCGAGATTGAGGTTCGTGAATCCGAAGCATCCGTAGGCAGAATTAATCCATCCGTTTCTACTGGTTCGGGTTCATGAGTTTGAATTTCAGGGTTCGTGATGCATCCGTAGAGGCGACAGGACTTTTGACCGTGAGTGTACAGTGTTGGCTTTCCAAAATAATATTATTACAACCTTACTGAACTTTTAAAACTGTAAAGACACTGTTTTAACATTAAACCTAAAACACTCACATAGACACAAGCCACATTTAGTGTTTCATATTGTTTCGCACTTCACATCTTTATATTTCATCTCAAGTTATAAGGTCACATTGTTTCTCGCCTACTATACAGGTTTACGTATATGTATAGGTATGATAATTCCCAGGTGGTTATAATATCATAAAAACAAATGTACTTAAACCTTTTATGTATTGATCGAAATGGTGGCAGAGAAGCGTGTGTGTGTGTGTGTGTGTGTGTGTGTGTGTGTGTGTGTGTGTGTGTGTTGATACATAGAGGCGGGCTTTTAGTAAGTCTATGCTCATCACGTCTTTGTTCTTTGTATATTGTTTTTGTTGTGTGTGAGGAGCCCAGGTGAGAGAAGGACGGAGAGGTGAGACATATAATCTCACACTGGTTTTAGTATACAGTTATCGTTGCTGGTTTTGTGACTTGGGAGAGCTTTGGTGTGTCAATAGGTGTGTGTCCATATATGCGTGACAGTATCTACATATATGATTCACACGCACATAACATCTCAAGTCTCACTCCGTCTACGCACATACCAACTCCAACTCTCACCCCGCCACGCAAACACCAACCCACCCACCTATCACACACACACACACACAGTCTTCCACCATTTCCACACGACACCTTATACCTGCCACATATATACACGACATACATACATATAGAACACACTCTTTCTCCCACACACATCAACACACTCTCCTCTCCCTCCCTGCCCTCTCCATCTTCCCTCCCTTACCTATGTCACTTACTCTCCATTCTCCCTCTCTCACTCCTTGCTCTCTCTCCCTTCCTCCTCCCTCTCCACCCATCTTTCCTTCTTTGCCCTCTCCCTCTCTACCTCCTCTCTCTCCACCCCTCCCTGCCGTCTCTTTCTACCTCCCTTCCCTCTCTATCCTTATCTCCCTCTCTCCCTCCTCCCTCCCTGCTGTCTCCCTCATTCTTTCCCTCCTTGTCGTGTGCATCAGCGTCTCACTCAAAACAACACCCACGCCCCAGCTAAAAGACCCTATATGTGTTTGAAGGTCCACCACTGTAATACCTTAGACTCAGGTGGGTGTCAGGTCACATAAGGTCTTCTAGGTTTGTGTTCGTATGTTTAGGCAGAAGGACTCTTGGTAGCTTAATGGGATAAGACATACATGGGGTAAGTGTTTTGAGTAATTTTTCGAGTTTTAGGGAGCAGATTTATCGTGGAATCAGTAAAGAGTTAAGAGTGTTTTGATAGATTAGAAGCAAGTTGAATCTTTACTTATTTACAGTTAGTTATGAATGTGTATACGAATGTGTCGTAATAGGTTTGTAGTTCATGGGTGAGTCAGTCGGTTTTGTGAAAGTTTTGCCTGACTGAGTGACTGACTGACATGCCGAAGAAATTCTTTTTCAGTTCCTCCTTCCCGCTCTCACCATTGCACCCCTGGCCCACTATTACCCCCTGGCCCACTATCACCCCTGGCCCACTATCACCTCTGGCCCACTATCACCCCTGGCCCACTATTACCCCCTGGCCCACTATCACCCCTGGCCCACTATCACCTCTGGCCCACTATCACCCCTGGCCCACTATTACTGGCCCACTATCACTGGCCCACTATCACCCCTGGCCCACTATCACCCCTGGCCCACTATCACCCCTGGCCCACTATTCCTGGCCCACTATCACCCTGGCCCACTATCACCCCTGGCCCACTATCACCCTGGCCCACCATCACCCCTGGCCCACTATTACCCCTGGCCTATCACCCCCTGGCCCACTATCACCCCTGGCCCACTATCACCCCTGGCCCACCATCACCTCTGGCCCACTATCACCCCTGCCCCTATCACCCCTCTCACCCTGGCCCACATCACCCCTGGCCCGCTATCACCCCTGGTCCACTATCACCCTGGCCCACTATCACCCTCCTCACCCTGGTCCACTATCACCCCTGGTTATCACCCCTATCACCCCTGGCCCACTCACCCCAGCCCACTCACCCTCTGGCCCACTATCACCCCTGGCCATCACCTGGCCCACTCACCCCTGGCCCGCTATCACCCCTGGCCCGCTATCACCCTGGCCCACTATCACCCCTGGCCCACTCATCACCCCTGGTCCACTATCACCCCTGGTCCACTATCACCCTGGCCCGCTATCACCCCTGGCCCACTATCACCCCTGGCCCACTATCACCCCTGGCCCGGAAGTTCCTCACTAGCGCAGGTGAAGAGCAGTTCTTGATCACTCTTGCAACATAAGTTTTATATTGGGCGGCGGGGGGGAGCACCAGCAGTCAACTATATACCTCCAAGACACAGATGACGACACAAAGGTAAACTACTGCCCTCTCAGAGACGACAAACACGACATCAGCCACAAACAGGGTAACTCGTGTTTGGATTACAGTACAGTTGTGTTTTGTATTGTTTGGATCGGCGTGGCCTTGTTACCCAACCTAACCACAACTTAGTTATAACCCAATAAAGAGTCTCGCTGTAACAGTTTTAACGGTGTGACCTTCCTTATATCACTTAATTTCTTTTCATTAATTAAGAAGAACAGCGTGGGTACAGACATACAAACGTACAGTAGTTACAGATTTCATAATGATAACAGAACATAAGCACAACTTAGGAGCAGCAGACATAACGATCGTACACACATAAAGTAGAGGAACATTAACTTCACCCACCACACCACCGTCAGGACGTGCCAGTGGTCCTGTGTAGCCTCACACTGTTATCAGGACCTGTGGTAACTTTAATGTGACTCTGATGCTCAACAAAGTTATACATTGTGACCTTGTTTATGTTATTTAATTGTAGAAATACGTGGAACAGCGAGCTGTACTGTGTATGGTTAATGAAAGTTGTACACTGAAAAAAACAGTGATTCAGTTAAGAACTAATTAGATGAATGTTCACAATATGGACCATGAAAGTATCAGCTAAGGACCTGAAGCTACGTGTAGTGGCGATGAGTCTCTCAGCACCTGGTGAAGTAGGTTAACCGAGGGAGTCATGAACTGTTCTCACCGACTATTAATATAATTAACCTTGTCGTGGAGTAAGATGTGTTGGAACGCGCCTTCTCCACGGCCACTGAGGGCCTTATATCAGCGTGTCAGCGACGTGATCCGGATGGATACTGTTTGTCTTTAGCCTTGAGACGTGGGAAGTGTTCACTATTCTCCCACGGGGAATTTTATTACATTCTTACATAGAATCATACGAAGGACAGCCAGCAGATAACACACTCAAATGCTTGAGTTAAAGGAAGCAGATGAAGAGGTAATAGCCAGTTGCAAATACTAAATTCTCACTTATTTAACAAATATTCCGACATTGGTTTATTTGCTGCCCATGTTAATTTGGAAGAAATTAGGAGACGTAAGTTGAAGGCGCTAGAGAACCTTTGTTGCACTAGACAACTATGGCGGCATACTGATGAGCGGAGGAACCCTCTCTGGTGACCTAAGTCTTCCTACCAAAATGATAGATTAGAGGAACTCACTGAGGCAGTTGTGGCAGACACGAACATACAACATAAGGCAGTGGGACACCAGAGTATGGACAACATTTGAGGCATTGGCACAACACTGTGGAGTAAACCTAATCTAATCAAGACTAAAATACCATATACATGAAACTGACTGGCACTGGAGAAAATCAGGTTATTAATAAAGGAAATCACAACAGAAGAGACACTTCTTAAGCCCAAAGGAACACCTCCTACAACTGGACGCGGTGAAGTACAGCCACCAGATATAATTCCCCAACAGGTCATGTACAGTTCACTGCTACACCATATACCATGCAAGGTGAGCTCAGGACTCAAGCCGTAGGCCCCACAGAGAGGGGGAACTGACCTGACGGGGAGGGCAGGGTCGTCCACCAAGTCGTCGAAGACTCCCTGCAGGAGGAACGCCAGGGGCCAGGAGATCCAGGAGGAGCTGCAACACACGACACAGGGTTAAGGGACCATCAGGGGACACTGGTTCACGCAGGCCTCGTCTGACTACACACGTGGGACAAGGGGGGATGGGGGGTAAGGGCTGACCTGAAATAGGAACCTGGGGCATAGAGTCGTGACCTGGGGCAGTGATCTAAGGAAGTGACGTGGGGGTCGTGACCTGGGGCAGTGAACTAAGGAAGTGACGTGGGGTCGTGACCTGGGGCAGTGATTTAAGGAAGTGACGTGGGGTCGGGGCCTGGGGCAGTGATCTAAGGAAATGACGTGGGGGTCGTGACCTGGGGCAGTGACGTGGGGGTCGTGACCTGGGGCAGTGAACTAAGGAAGTGACGTGGGGTCGTGACCTGGGGCAGTGATTTAAGGAAGTGACGTGGGGTCGGGGCCTGGGGCAGTGATCTAAGGAAATGACGTGGGGGTCGTGACCTGGGGCAGTGACGTGGGGGTCGTGACCTGGGGCAGTGAACTGAGGAAGTGACGTGGGGTCGTGACCTGGGACAGTGAACTAGGGAAGTGACGTGTGAATTAGAATATGTGGCTGTGCTTTGTGACATCAAAATAGTTATTTACATACTGACCTGGGAACTGAAGTTATACATAGTGCCCTGAGAAAAGGGTTATACATACTGACCTGGGAACTGAAGTTATACATAGTGCCCTGAGAAAAGGGTTATACATACTGACCTGGGAACTGAAGTTATACATAGTGACCTTTGAACTGAGGTTATACATAATCTTATACTCGCCACATATGCTTTTGATAATTGAGGTAGGAAAATGAACCTCGTTAAGACATTGTCACTGTTATTATGTCTCATGATCTCTTGTGCACACTTAAGCTATATTGGAGGAGGAGCAGAGATACTGTTTATTATTATTATTATTATTATTATTATTATTATTATTATTAGTAGTAGTAGTAGTAGTAGTAGTAGTAGTAGTAGTATTTAATTAAAACACCTATTCTTTCAATTCCCAGAGTTTGGGTAAAGAACGAGTAAATTTTGTCTCTTGTATGCAAAAGAAAAATTTATTTGGTAGTACTGAGAATCACGACTAATATGTACTGTATACGGTGATCAGTGGCGGGTGTGTTGACAAATGGCGGCCAGGCAGACTATGGCACTAAACCATTTATGAAAGATAACATGAACTAGATGAATTTAAACGAATGAGCTAATATTAATATTTCTTTAGATCAAGTTAGTTAAAATTTATGTTGGGTTTACTTGGTTCCTGCCATGTTTTCATAAACGTTTTAATGTCGCAGTCTCACAGCCACCATTTGTAAACGAGCACTACGAGTTGGGTCCTGATTTAATAACACGGCAATTATGGTGAAGATAATATAGAGTCCATACGACCTTGGTAATGGATGATTCACTAACAGTTCGTACGGCGACTACAAGGTTAAGCTTAGTTCAGGTTACCCAGCTAATGAAACATAAACAGTCACGCTTGAGATGATAATTATGGAGGGTGAGAGTTGTAATGAAATGTTGCTTTATTTCTCCGATAGTAACAGCCCGAGAACGTTTAGAGTGGAGGACTGTGGTCACCAACCCTCATATGAAGACGGTACTCTGATTAATTGAACTGAGTTTGCTAAAAGGAAAAGTGTGATCTTGGGAACACTTGAGTCAGCTCTCACGAAACAGACGAAATATGTAGCCTGGCATGTGGCCGTGAAGGCAGTCAGCCACACAACACGAGATGCGGAGGAGGTGCGAATTTTTTACTTCTGGTCACTTGTTAAGAAGACGTGTAGCAAGAAATATAGATTTAAAAAGACGGGTTAGCCTAATAATGTTTGTCATGGGATAACCTTTTTTCCTAAAATTAATTCATAAGTCTACAGTGTAGTTTATAGTCTAGGGCCTACTATAATTAGGCAAGGTCGCGGCTGGGGTATAGGCCTATTGATGTTACTTAAAAAAAACCAAAACAGGACCAGTGATTTATAATGTTGAAGTCTGGCCTAATATAAAGTAAGGGAGTAACTGAGCAGAAGAGGGCGCTCCTTTATATGAAGACGAACTGTTCTTTGGGAAAAATTTGTTTTATATTTTAGTGTTAAAGTATAATTTATCCAGAGTGTATTTGGATATTATTTAATTACACTGGGATTACATGTTTTCTCCTTGTCACTCGACCAGTATCTTGCTGTAGCTGATCACATATCCACGTAATTTTGCATATCTGGCCCATTTTTTCACTTTATCATGGACGCGATAGGATGATGCATTGAGAGAGATCCAAAACGAAAAATAAATGGATTAACTTTTTGTCTATTGGCCGATACAATACTTCAACGAGCATATGGCGTCTGGAGCAACAATTAGAAAATAAAAACCTCATTAGGGTTAGCCACCTATGGTCGTGTCGAGGGTACAAGGTCGAACAGATCACCTCCACGGAGAGCAAGAAGCGGTGATAAGTACACAAGTTGGGTTTTCTGCACAGTGAAGGCCCTGCTGAAGGAGGGGGTGAAGGGTCGGTTATAGTGAGTCTCGGCATCCTGAAGTAGAAGTATGGTCTGGGTAGAGGTAAGGCCTGTAGGTGATAATGTGTCACTTCATCATCAAACAGGAGCATGTGAGTCGAATACCCTTGAGTCCGTACCCGTGGAACCAACGCGTTTCGGGACGTTGGATGGATTGGTAATAAAAACAAGTAATCAAGAGCGTTTTACCGCCATTAAGTACACTCGATTCTTAAGAGGGACTCGCATGACCTGGTTACATAATTGAATGAACTCTCTATAAAAGATTGGTCATAATTTAGTTTTCAATAGTTAACTGACAACACCCTGAGACACTGGTGACGTCAGGGTTTAGATTCCAGGTAAGTCGAAGGTTTAGGACCAGAGATGACTTGTAATCTCCATTGAGACGGTCATGAGCATTATCGGGGATGTTTACATAAAGATTCCTAATTTCAGTTCTCTGTCTTCGAAACTGTCGCCGTGTATAGCGAACAATCACATTAACAAATACTATGCTTTATTTAGTTATATAGATGGCAAGAGAGAGAGAGGCTCAGTCAAAACAGTTAGGACAAGTTTAGCCTATACCTTCGACTCTGCTTCGACTTGCAGTTCGAGCTGACTGGCTTCATGTTCTGCATCGATACTTCCAGCCAGTCTGCCACCACGAGGTCTATAACGCACAATTGTCGCCGTCGTATCGTGCTAACTATCTTCTCGAAAACAATAGTGTGTCGTAAAGTGTCATAAGTGTTATAGTGTTGTAAAGTGTCATAAAAGTTTGAGTGTCGGAAAATGTCATTAGTGTCATAGTGTCGGAAAGTGCCATCGCTGCCACCAGAATAACGAGGTAAGTGCTGGTCAAAACAGGAGTGAAAGATAGATTATGGATTTGTTGACGTTACCTGATAGAAGGTTAGGTTAGGTTAGGTTAGGTTAGGTTAGGTTAGGTTAGGTTAGGTTAGGTTAGGTTAGGTTAGGTTAGGTTAGGTTAGGTTGTGCTGTACTGTCTTAAAACTGTGTCATCCTGAAACTATCATGTCCCTGTTGTCCTGACGTGTGTGACTCAGGCTGTGATTGACTGGGAAACAGGATATAAAATATACCTGTGTGTGGACGTTCACTGATCAGCCGGTTACGAGCATACTTTTGTTAAGGGTAGGTTTTATTGGCTCTGGAGTGTCTGACCCTTTACTAAAAATGAATCGTAAGCCGGACTCAGTTTTGTGGCTATTTGTTAACATGGTGTTTAAGAGAGAGGGAGAGGGAGTGATTGTTTGTTGAGAGAAACGTAAATATGTTTCGCTTGTCCACTACTTATTATGTTAATCATTTATGGGATCCTATGTGAGAAGTTTATTATGTCTTAAGTGAATATCAAACGGTTTTGTGTTTTGTTCACTTCTCCAACACCTCAGAGTTATGTTCTATGTATTTAAAGAAACATATCAGTAAAGATCCCGTTAGAGAGGTGTAAACTGGCGGAGCTATACTTAACATTGACCATAAGTGTAAATGTTCGGAAGTACCGGAGGTAATGTTGGTGATTAACCACATGATGTATTTCAGGCAGTGAGACTCCTGACCCACGAGGCAGTGCGGACATGGGGTGTCGACTTTTCCTCTACCAGAAGAACAAGGTGAACACATTACTACTGGTGTTATTATACCACATTGAACAACGTTCTTTATACACTGAACAGCATCTAAAAACTGATTTTGCCATGACTGTAGTCCTGTTAGTTGAATAGTGAAAGATATTACAGGTGTGAATAGTATGAACTACAGGTAAAATTATCGACTTTCTTTTTCTAGGTAAGTGAACGCTCACAGCTCCTCGGGGGAGAGTAACACACCACACCTCAGGTAACGTGCGTGTCACTTTTTCTGTTATAATCATCGTAACGCTGAACACTGATAATAATCTGCTTAAGGTTTAAAATACAGTTGATGTTTGTGTCATATCGGGATAACTTGTTTTTATTGATGTAACTTAATTAATATTAGTTTGTATATGGTAAAATTTACTCTTTATTTAAGGCGTCATTTATTATTGTAACCTGACTCTATACCTGTGCGGGTGTGATGCGTATTTTTTTAATTTTGCATTTGTTTTATTTTATTACATCTAATTATAAAGTTGGTAAACATGTCGCGGTACGTTGCAGGAGGCGACATTTTGGGAGTCGAAGTAACTATTTGAGTAACCGAACAAGCTTTTAAGTTTGTCAATAACAGTAATAAGTCTTATGTAAGAGTAATGTATCTTTAACCGTAAAATATATTTATAAAACAGAAGACTAAAGAATTATTTGCCTGGAAACTAAGTCAGTAGGAAAAACATTATCCACAGTACTTATTGCCCAGTCCTAAAAATGGGCTCTTGGGTGGGGCTGTCCAAGGTGGTCCAGGGATAGCCGCTTGTTTGACGCCACAGGGGCAGGGGTAGTGGGCTACTTACTACGCCCTCTCAATCTTCCTTGAATAACTTTCGTTTAAATATATTTTATATGGTGCTGCTGTTGTCAGTAGCTGTAGGGTGAAGAGTTTTCCATCGAAGAATGCTAATTACAGACGTCAACGACCTCCATGACCTGATTTATGACCCCAAAGCCGTATCAGGTCAAATAGCGAGAACCTTCATCACCACCACTCTGTTCTGTTCGGGCTGGTGTTGTTAGAATTTTTTGTAAATAAGAATTCTGCAGAGAGCAATACACATTGTTAATGCTATCATTGAACTATTTTTGTTATTCGTGAGAGAAATACCAAAAGCGATTGTATCTCACGCGGCTTCACGGAAAGAAACCGCATGCAATTCTGCGGCAGCGGCTAAATGAAAATACAACACTTGTCCTGACCTTTCGCAAAATTTTAATTGTAGCTCTACGCACGCATAAGAATAGATGTAATGTTTTATTATAGTAAGAATGTATTAACTTGGTTCGACCAATAGCTGGCAAACGGAGAGAGACTGCCTCGCTAGTGGCTTTTATTTTCACCTCTTATGAATGCCACCTTCTGTTTCTGTTGTCGCCGTTTAACTCGGGGAAAGTGTTTTTGGGGCGCGAGACTGGTTTCAGGAATTGGATGAAGCTTCAGCCACGTGTTGTAGAGTATGAAGCTATTCCGGTACATGAGGTTGCATGCCAAAAATGGACTGAACATCGTTTGAGGTTGAGCAAAGAAAAGAACCATGGAAATCAGCGCATCACAAACAAAGAAGTAGGGAGGTGGAGAGATCCTGTTGAGGGAAATGGAATACATTTTCTTTCCTGGTATGACAAAGCTTGCCACTCCGAACACATTGCGAACACCAGTCATCCACCAACACTGGCCACTTCCTGCTGTCATCCGTGAACACATCATGAGAGACCCACTACTACAACACCCTGTCTATAACGAACGATTAAGGAGTTCGTTCTGACCCTGGGACAGCATGTTCGACTTAATATCCAGAATGAGGCAAAGGTGCTACTGTACTCCGTGATGCTTGACAGTGTCCCAGATATTTCCTAACATGACCAGTTGTTTCATGTGATCACCCGTGTAAAGATTAGTAATGAAACAGTTGAAGTGAGAGTCTTTTATTGGCTTCATTATGCTCCTGCTGAAGGATGGCTGACCTCTAACTCATTAGATTGCGTTTGCACTGATTGTGGTGTAAACAAATGCAAGGCTCTGCGTTAGGTGGCATGTGTGTAGTTTTTTTAGAAATAGATTACCCTGTCATTCCCTTGTTTGAATTTTGAATTGTAATAACGAATCAAATGTATGACCGTATTCTAAAAAAATAAATGGTTGAAAGTGACAGTAAAATTTATTAAAATAGGAAGACTGGGGGGGGGGAGGGGGGGACTGCAGCCTCGGACGTCACGTGACCACGGTTGATTTGGTCAGGAAAATACATCGGGTGTTTTATTGTTTTATTTTTGTTGCCGCAATTCAGTAAAAGCAAAACAGATTATACGTTACAATATCCTCTCCCTTACCTGCAAGTTACAATTACCTGGAGAGCAACTGTCTTGTGTTACTTCATTCATTGTGAAATATTCGTTTATGTTCTAACTCAAAGACGAATCATATTGTGATCATGTAAACTATCTTAATGGCTGTACAGACATAATGAGGCACACATCTCTACAAACATGTGAGCATCGTTGTGTAAACTAAACATACGTGCTGGCATATACTGTACGTAGACCTCAAGGATGAATTTAGTTAAGACAGACGTACACAGGGAGAGTTGGGAAAGTTAGTGGCAACAGTCGAGAAGTGTACTATACTGTATCTTGCTTTATAATCAACACAACACGATAAAAAAAATGACGACCTCTCTGCAGGCATCAACCAGGAGCACTGTATTTTGTAACTGTAGGTTAGATATGACGTCAACACCGATGTATGAGCAACAGGTAGCACTTAGTATACACAACACAGCCTCGGGAGTTGATGTGTCTACTAGAGCTGGAGACATTGACTTGTAGAGTGTGAGGAAGTACTTGTATACAGGGAAGTGGACGTTTAGTTATGCTAGGGCTTGGAGGTTCTTGTCTTGCTAGTGTTTGGAGGTGCTTGTCTTGCTAGCGCTTGGAGGTTCTTGTCTTGCTAGAGCTTGGAGGTGCTTGTCTTGCTAGAGCTTGGAGGTGCTTGTCTTGCTAGAGCTTGGAGGTGCTTGTCTTGCTAGAGCTTGGAGGTGCTTGTCTTGCTAGAGCTTGGAGGTACTTGTCTTGTTAGAGCTTGGAGGTGCTTGTCTTGCTAGAGCTTGGAGGTACTTGTCTTGTTAGAGCTTGGAGGTGCTTGTCTTGCTAGAGCTTGGAGGTTCTTGTCTTGCTAGAGCTTGGAGGTTCTTGTCTTGCTAGAGCTTGGAGGTTCTTGTCTGCTAGAGCTTGGAGGTGCTTGTCTTGCCTAGTGCTCAGGAGGTGCTTGTCTTGCTAGTGCTGCAGGTGTTTGTTTGCTAGTGCTTAGAGTGCTTGTCTTGCTAGTGCTCAGAGATTACTTGTCTTGCTAGTGCTTGGAGGTGCTTGTCTTGCTGAAACTTGGAGGTTCTTGTCTTGCTAAACTTGGGAGTTCTTGTCTTGCTAGAGCTTGGAGGTTCTTGTCTTGCCAAACTTGGAGGTTGTCTTGCTAGACTTGGAGGTTCTTGTCTTGCTAGAGGCTTGGAGGTTCTTGTCTTGCTAGAGACTTGGAGGTCTTGTCTTGCACTAGGCAGGTGCTTGTTGTGTGCTGAGCTTGGGTGCTTGTTGTGCTAGAGCTTGGGAGGTCTTGTCTTGCTAGTGCTCAGGAGGTGCTTGTCTTGCCTTAGATGCTTGCAGGTGTTGTTTGCTAGTGCTTGGAGTGCTTGTCTTGCTGACTTGGAGTGCTTGTTGCTAGAGCTTGGAGGTGCTTGTCTTGCTAGAGCTTGGAGGTGCTTGTCTTGCTAGAGCTTGGAGGTACTTGTCTTGTTAGAGCTTGGAGGTGCTTGTCTTGCTAGAGCTTGGAGGTACTTCTCTTGCTAGAGCTTGGAAGTACCTGTCTTGCTAGAGCTTGGAGGTGCTTGTCTTGCTAGAGCTTGGAAGTACCTGTCTTGCTAGAGCTTGGAGGTTCTTGTTTGTTACCATAGAAACTATATAAATAACTGAGGGGGGGGTGGGGGCGTGATGAAAATAAGCAATTATTGAACAGTGAGTGACTTGTAGGAGGAGGTTGACTACCAGGTGAGGGGGAGGAGGGAGAGAACAGTATATGTTTACTTATCATTAACACCACTTATCAGCCAATTGAGTCCTTAGTCGAATTTTTTATCCTTATTTATTCTTTAAGTTTTTTTTTTTTTTACTTTTGTTACGACCTTCATTGGCTTGTGTTAATGCAAGAGAAAACTGTAGTACCTGAAAAGAAAACAATATTTGATGGATTACACTGGATATCACCCTTCTCACATTTGACCCGAGACGGAGATCGAACCAGGGACACAATAGTAAGAGACATTAGCTATATTACTGTGCTACCAATGCCAGTTATACGTAGTTGGTTTGATAGACATAGAGGTATATGAGGATTTATACAGACTCCTGGACCTCTGGGGTAAACAGTAATGGTTCTTTAACGTAATGTATGAAAACAAATAACAGTAAACAACATGATAAGAAGAGTGGGACTACACTCGTACACAGGCAAGTCTCACATTACTGCTGCTGCTGAGATGACGTTTACTGAACTTGCTCAACGCCTTACCAACACGACCCCGCCCCGCCCCGCCCCGCCCCAACTACGGTAACGCCCACAGTCTTGATACTATAATGTGTTAATGAATTTGGACATCTAATAGAGCTGTTAATGTGTCTCCTGGATTCGTAATTATATACAAGTTGTCAGCGATTGAAATAGAGGTGTTTGGTTATGTTAGGTGATGCTCTGAGATGCTGGGTGATGCTAGGTTATGCTAGGTGATGGTAGGTGATGGTAGGTTATGCTAGGTGATACTTGTTTTAAAAGAAAAGCAATATTTTATCACAGGTGAAGAACAAAAACATTATTTCTGTCTTTGTCACGTATAGAATGAACAAAAATACGCTAATATGTTTTCGTTTTGTATTGTGATGGACAAACATCGTGTGACTTGAGGCTAATGACTTGTTTGTATGATGTGAATGTTTTTGTACGAGGTGAATGTTTTTGTACGAGGTGAATGTTTTTGTATGATGTAAATGTTTTTATATGATATGAATGTTTTTGTATGATGTGAATGTTTTTGTACGAGGTGAATGTTTTTTATGATGTGAATGTTTTTGTATGAGTGAATGTTTTTTTCCTTAAAGTTAATGAAGTTTGTGTGTATTTTCAGTGTGCAGTCGCGAGCATTAGTCACGAGACACATTCCTTCGATGGTGTAGGGTGGAGGTGGGTGGTGTAGGGTGGAAGTGGATGGTGGAGGTGGGTGCTGTAGGGTGGAAATGGGTGGTGTAGGGTGGAAGTGGATGGTGGAGGTGGGTGCTGTATGGGTGGAAATGGGTGTGTGTAGGGTGGAGGGGGATGGTGTAGGGTGGAGGTGTCGTGTCAGGGTCGCTGTTACACTGGTGGTGACGTCCTCAGCTAACACTACCGTAAGAACAAACTACTTCTCGCTTGCTGGAGAGGTCAGGTGGCCGGGGCAGGTGGTGTGGTGAGGTCGGTTGGCCGGGGCAGGTGGTGTGGAGAGGTCAGGTGGCCGGGGCAGGTGGTGTGGAGTGGGCAGAGGCGAGGGAGAGTATCATAGTGGTGGGTAGGGGAGACGATGGGGAGAAGGTTCGATGGGGAGTATAGTGGAAGTATGTAATTGTGCACGGGAAGCCTTGGTGAGAGAGAGAGAGAGAGAGAGAGGTGTCAATGACTAGTACAAGGGTCGTGGGATAGTGTGGGGGGCGGGGGGTGTCAATTTGCGACGTCTGGGAGGCAACAGTGAGGAATGTAAGAGCTTGTGAGGGAAGACTGAGAGAAGGGAGAGGTGGGAGGGGGGGGCATGGTAAAGGTAAAGTGGGAAGGAGGATGGAAAGAATGATGGTAGGGGAGAGAAAATGGAGAGGGGAGGAAGTGAACGGGATAGAGAAGAAAAAGAGGGACAGGATATAGAGAGAAGGAACATGAGCAAGGAAGGAGGAAGAGGACGGGGAAGGGAAGGGAAAAGAATGAGGGGGCAAGTGTATGTGGAGGAGGAAGTAATGGGAAAGAGGGGAAGAGGAGGCAGGGGAGGAAGAGATGGGTGGAGGCGCAGGAGGAAGGAGGGGTAAGGGGGAGGAGCCAGAGTAACCAGTACCCAGAAGGTACTCGTATAGGTCCTGGGAGACAATTACGGGTTATCTCTTTGACACATTAACCCTGTTTGTCGCCGCCATGGCCTGGCTTCACTACCGGAGACCTGGATATTTTTTGCCTGGCCTGACCTGATCTGGCCTGATCTGTCCTGGCTTTGACACTCGAGTACAGACAGGGTAAAAGTTAGTCATCTTTAGTGTTATCCTCATTGATATAAAACTTGTTAAAATTTGTGTGGATGGATGTACTGTATACATTAGTATGTGTGTGTGTGTGTGTGTAGAAGGGAGGAGTTAGTAGGTAAACAGAGGATATAAATGAGTCTTACATAACATCAAGCTACCGATACAGTCCACGAAAACTCCTAATGGTTATTGACGTGTCCACACGACCACCGGGAAACTTGGGGTCTTTCTGGAAGTTGTGAGTTTCCCGGAAATATGTGAGAGATGCAGCAGCGGGCGTCGTGTTGGTATTTACTCAAAACCAATATTGCCAAGCGGAAGGTGGAGGAGGAGGAGGAGTTTACTACTGCAGGGGACTTGTAGGGACAACTAGTCAACCCAGCCCTGCATTAAAACCTTATATCCTGTCAACAAGGTGTCGAGCTGTACCTTAGCTGCTGATACTTATAATTTCAAGTCGGGTGAAGTTATTGAATCAAAAGGAATCAGATTATATAGAAATTATTGGTGGGAAATATAAAAGCTAATTCATCGATATCCTTAAGGTGGTTAGTAACGCTGTGGACAACAGTTGGCGAAGACTGTTGGTGTGTGGAACAATGATGGCATTGTTATTCCTAATTGTTATTGACAATGATATCAACATTATTACACTAACTTGCCTTGGTGTAGACATGCCTGTATTCAACTTTGTTGCAAACACTGTTGGTAACTGTTGTCCAGCATGTTTACAACAGTGTTCCTGGACATTGTGACGCAATTGTTGCCTTAATGACTGCAAAGGTCCACTACTTCTCCTTGTGATGCAGAATCAGTCGTCTAGCTCACACGCCGCCTGTCATTTTATCATTATTTTGTGTTAAGTCACTTGAAATAATTTCAAGTGACGTAACACAAAATCCCATGTTATTTAGCTCGTTATTGCTGGAGACTGTCAGGTGCTTTCTGATCAATTGTTGTACACCTCCACCCCTTGTATCCTTGCCCTTTCTGAGTGGCGTCTGATACCCAGGTAAATAAAGTTTCAGTAATCCACATAACGTCTGATTGGTTTGTATCTGCATAAACACGACACCTACTGTAAGTCTTATTAACAACTCTTGGTATTTGTGTCACAACGCATTAAAGCTCGGCGGCTTCTATTGTCGTCCTAAAAGGTTATAAGATTGTGTGTTAGAAATATCACTTGAGCTGGTTCAGGTACAGTAGGTCGCCTCTTGATCATACTGCGGGGAGAGAACTTCGCCTCCTCCCTCCCTCACCACTTGACCTGTTACCCTCACCTCAACATTCTTTAACTCTCCCAGTTTATCCCTCAGTTGTCTGTACATTTATCTCTGGAGAATTTTCACGTTGTTGAAAATGAAAAGATTGTTATATTATGCTACAACCTTGATGCCTTCTTAACAGGTTCACCCTTCCGTGCCCGGGCTTGGGGTGGGTGCCTCAGTAGCTGTAGTTCCCGTCGTCCAGCCTCCCAACACAACTCATCTATAAACTTTACCATTTTTCTCAGTATATTATTAACTATTTGCTCATCCTATTTTTCCCAGATCCTTTACAATAAGATTATATCTGTGAATGTCGATCTCCAATTGTTTCTCTTCATTCTTACAGTTGCCGTTGAAGTTGTATTGTTCTGAACTGATGGAGGTTTTACTGGGGCCGTGTTCTCACCATTCCTGGATTGTTGTTTGGAGTTATGATATTTGCTTCATCTTAGCTTTGTGTTCCTCTCCATAGCTGATTATGTCATACCTGTATCACACATTCCTTACAGCTGTACTCTTTGCTCTCGGTCACCTCCCACAGTGTTGCTGATCACCCTGTACACATTTTTTTGCAACCATGGATTGCAACTATTTTCTCCTCAGGGTTTTGGACTTAATGTCTAAAACACCTACAGAGTGTCGTGACCACTCACTCGGGTCACACTATTGGCGGGTTTATTTCTTTGTTTTTCTTCCTTAATCAATTGTTAATTACACTGTTTGTAACTATCTATCTATCTATCTATCTATCTATCTATCTATCTATCTATCTATCTTACGTGACACTTAATACCTGGCACTGCAGTAGCTAACTGTTTATTTGATTAATATATGTTTACAATTGATAGCTCTATCACTTGGTGTGGTCTCCCTGAAGGTCCGGTGAGGCCATCCCCGGGGGTTCAATAAATCCTCAATGTTTTCTTTCATTGTTCACCGCTAAATATAGTCTGTAGTTATTGCTAATACATTTATAAAGACAATGTTGCTTGGGACCAACTGTGTGGTGTACTTCCCCGCCAATAACCACAAACTTCTGCCAATAACCACAAAACTTCCCATAACCAATAACCCAAACTTCCTCGCCAATAACCACAAACTTCCTCGCCAACCAACCACAAACTTCCTCGCCAACCACAAACTTCCCCATAATAACCTGAAAAACTTCCCCATAATATCACAAACTTCCTCGCCATTAACCACAAATTTCCCCGCCAATAACCACAAACTTCCCGCCAATAACCACAAACTTCCCGCCAATAACCACAAGCTTTCCTCGCCAATAATACAAACTTCCCCGCCAATATCTAGAAAACTTCCTCGCCAAAGTAACCACAAACTTCCCCGCCAATAACCACAAAACTTCCCCTTAATAACCACAAACTTCCTCGCCAATATCACAAACTTCCTCGCCAATAACCACAAACTTCCCCGCCAATAACCACAAACTTCCCCGCCAATATCACAAACTTCCCGACATGTACGATAAAATGCTCCCAACGTGATGACGCTCAAGGTTAATTTACTTTCAAATCCCAGTTTTCATTTACCCTGTATCTCAACCTATATCATTTTCAGTTAATATGTTGTAATTATTGCTGTCTTAGTGCACAAGTTATACTCAAACTAATTAACTTGTTCATCAGGTAATAATTTTTTGCAGTGTTCAGGGATAAAAATGAGTAAACGAGAAGGGAAGGGAGGGGAGGGATGGGAGGGGATAGGATGGAAGGGGATGTATCAAAATAAAACCTATGGAAAATGATCATAAGTTTCGGAGACTGATACATTCTTTCATCACTTGGGGTTCGGTTTTGAAATCTTCTTATATATTCTGTGGTTCATATTGATCAATGAATCGCTAAAGGTATCGTGTTATAGGTGATTTGGTGCCTACGGTCGTCTTCTCCTAATTGCCTCGGGGTTGTCATGACTAATCCTCCCAGATTATGTGCCTCTGGGGTCTGCAGCTTTTGATTGTATTCATTGATTTGGCCCAGTCTCTTCCTCCCCAGGTCTTCCCACCCTCTGCTCTACTCGTTAATATCGTCATCATTGTTTCCTCATCCCTTGTTATACCGTATTTACGTGATTGACCTAATGGCCACCCCTCAATCAGGAGTGGCCATATTGAGGAAAGGTGGCCAGTGTACGATCCCTCTGTTCTTGATAGTCTTGTCTAGGGGTATTATTTGTTCTATATATCACTAAGGTTGTTTGATGTTGTTTTTACTTGAAATATTCTCCATGTAATGATTGGATGATGGGAGTGATCACGGACCTTGAATTTAACATTAAGATTCCTATGTTCCTGAAGTCATGAAAAAAAAAATCATGTGCAGAATTCACATCATTTTTTCATTATCGAGTTTCCTTATGAACTCTGCACTTCCCCCTCTGCACTTTTTCGTCTGATTCGTTTCAAACCAACGGCAATATTTACCGAGTCTCCACTAAGGGATAATTCTAGTTCACACTTTAGTACTGTATGTTGCGTGGAACAGACTCAAACGCGCATGTGTGTTCTAGTTAGGAGTTAGTTCTAGTACACGTGTGTGAGATTTGTTCCCAGCCGCTAAATTAAAGAACACAGGTCTTAAAACTAAAAAAGAAAAGGCAGGGCGAATTATTCCATAAACGCCGGCAAGCGATTTAGACACGAAAAGCAACAGTTTGATTGGAGTTTATCATGATGAAGCAGAGGGAAAAATTGATTTAATAACTCAAAGGACCTAACCTGATAATTATACTCACCGACTGGGTAATTATTCCGCCAACACCTGCATATGTAAGCGGTTGTTTCAGGAATATTAGCCGAAATTTTCCACCTTTTTTTTTTTACCGTTAAACTTATGGACGGTTCTGTATATATCCTCGACCTACACATACGGCAACATACTGAGAGACAGAGAGAACGAGCACAAACTATTTAAGAAACAATTCTCTAAAGACATCAGCAAATTTACACAGAGGTTTGTTGATGAATAGAATGATTTAAGTTAGTATGTAATAAATACTACAACAATAATTGACTTTTGAAAACAAATATGATCAGTATATGAATTATTATAATGATAATTTTAATGGGATAAGGACTAGATATACCCTAGTGTGGTTCGTTTTGGGTTATAATTTTAGTGATATCTAGCCTCGATCACCAAGACCAATGGAGAGCTTAAACACTATTATATGATGGAAATTACGAAGTTAAAATACGAATCTTTTTTACCTGGGAACTTCCTTTAATCACAAACTTATCCAAACTTTGCTATTATAATCAGAGTTAGTGCTCTTACTTCTCTCCGTAATGACCGTCATTTTTCTTACATAAATTATCACAGAAAATGGATTGCACTTTATGGTGTTTGGGGTAAACTAATATAATTTGACATCTCTAAAATTCAAGGAGGAGACGGAGGAAAGGAAGATATTTGAGGCTTTAATATTTTTAAATTTATTATATGATAGCAGGATGTATGTAGTGTATAAGGGAGAACTTTCAGTGAGGTATTTTGGATCACACACAAAGCTAAACTGTCTTCCTGGACGAGTGGTGTGAAAGTGTTGACAGTCGTAAGTAAATTTAGCATCTGTAATGTATGGTGGTGATAGTTGTGATGGTGATAGTGTCAGGTTATTGTAGTAGTTGTGGTGGTGATAGTGTCAGGTTATTGTAGTAGTTGTGGTGGTGATAGTGTCAGGTTATTGTAGTAGTTGTGGTGGTGATAGTGTCTGGTTATTGTAGTAGTTGTGGTGGTGATAGTGTCAGGTTATTGTAAGTTGTGGTGGTGATAGTGTCAGGTTATTGTAGTAGTTGTGGTGGGATAGTGTCAGGTTATTGTAGTAGTTGTGGTGGTGATAGTGTCAGGTTATTGTAGTAGTTGTTGGTGAGTGTCAGGTTATTGTAGTAGTTGTGGTGGTGATGGTGTCAGGTTATTGTAGTAGTTGTGGTGGTGATAGTGTCTGGTTATTGTAGTAGTTGTGGTGGTGATAGTGTCAGGTTATTGTAGTAGTTGTGGTGGTGATAGTGTCAGGTTATTGTAGTAGTTGTGGTGGTGATAGTGTCAGGTTATGGTAGTAGTTGTGGTGGTGATAGTGTCAGGTTATGGTAGTAGTTGTGGTGGTGATAGTGTCAGGTTATTGTAGTAGTTGTGGTGGTGATAGTGTCTGGTTATTGTAGTAGTTGTGGTGGTGATAGTGTCAGGTTATTGTAGTAGTTGTGGTGGTGATAGTGTCATGTTATTGTAGTAGTTGTGGTGATGATAGTGTCTGGTTATTGTAGTAGTTGTGATGGTGATAGTGTCATGTTATTGTAGTAGTTGTGATGGTGATAGTGTCATGTTATTGTAGTAGTTGTGTGGTGATAGTGTCTGGTTATTGTAGTAGTTGTGGTGGTGATAGTGTCAGGTTATTGTAGTAGTTGTGGTGGTGATAGTGTCAGGTTATTGTAGTAGTTGTGGTGGTTTATAGTGTCTGGTTATTGTAGTAGTTGTGGTGGTGATAGTGTCTGGTTATTGTAGTAGTTGTGGTGGTGATAGTGTCTGGTTATTGTAGTAGTTGTGGTGGTGATAGTGTCAGGTTATTGTAGTAGTTGTGGTGGTGATAGTGTCAGGTTATTGTAGTAGTTGTGGTGGTGATAGTGTCTGGTTATTGTAGTAGTTGTGGTGGTGATAGTGTCTGGTTATTGTAGTAGTTGTGGTGGTGATAGTTTCTTATGGTCAGACTTGTGGTGTCATGAGTTATATTTCTCAGTCAGGTTAAGATTTTACTAGTCTTAGGAAAGCGAATTTTTGTTTTTGTTTTTTTATGAATGAAAACATGTAACACGAGACAGGAGGCAGCGCGATACAGAGGTCATTATGCCTCACAGTCACCCAGTATAGTGTAGTTACCAAACCCCAGGAATCCATCGGTAAAATTCCACCGAACAAAATCCTACCTAACGATTTTCACGTCGATAGAATCCCTGTCAATTTACGTTCTTTAGGTGTAGTTGGGTGTTGCTCCACCAGTATCCTGTATCCCAGAGTGTTGTATAGCCGTTTAGCCACCTCATACACCTCCCCCTCCCCCCTGTGTCTCACTCTGACAACCAACCCGGAAACTTTAATGACACACATCAGGTTCTACTCACCTTGTCATAACCTGGATATTATCAACGGCGGGTCGCGTCGTGTTCATGCGATTCACAAACATAAATTAGTTGAACGTCGCTAAATGTTGCACGATATTCTGAAGTGATGTGACCGTCAGCCTGTAGTGCTTCTCTGGTAATTGACACGAGATAAGGTGATTAAGTCTCCTAATTGGTCTCAGGTCACTTGTTCGCTTCATCTGCAGTTAAGGGATTGATTGTTGTGATGCAAACTTTGTCTAATTAATCCCAAGCCAAATGTGTTTTTTTTTTTAATCTGTATTTTGTGTTATTAAACTGTCCTCGACTTTCATAAGGTTATTATCCTGTCCTCAACTGTGTGTGTGTGTGTGTGTGTGTGTGTGTGTGTGTGTGTGTGTGTGTGTGTGTGTGTGTGTGTGTGTGTGTGTGTGTGTGTGTGTGTGTGTGTGTGTGTGTGTGTGTGTGTGTGTGTGTGTGTGTGTGTGTGTGTGTGTGTGTGTGTGTGTGTGTGTGTGTGTGTGTGTGTGTGTGTGTGTGTGTGTGTGTGTGTGTGTGTGTGTGTGTGTGTGTGTGTGTGTGTGTGTGTGTGTGTGTGTGTGTGTGTGTGTGTGTGTGTGTGTGTGTGTGTGTGTGTGTGTGTGTGTGTGTGTGTGTGTGTGTGTGTGTGTGTGTGTGTGTGTGTGTGTGTGTGTGTGTGTGTGTGTGTGTGTGTGTGTGTGTGTGTGTGTGTGTGTGTGTGTGTGTGTGTGTGTGTGTGTGTGTGTGTGTGTGTGTGTGTGTGTGTGTGTGTGTGTGTGTGTGTGTGTGTGTGTGTGTGTGTGTGTGTGTGTGTGTGTGTGTGTGTGTGTGTGTGTGTGTGTGTGTGTGTGTGTGTGTGTGTGTGTGTGTGTGTGTGTGTGTGTGTGTGTGTGTGTGTGTGTGTGTGTGTGTGTGTGTGTGTCCAAAATACCTCGAGAACGGGTCTGCAGAGTTGCACCAGACTTGGCAGGTTTGATCAACCAACCATTGTAACGGTTCGAGCTATTATAACACACAAGGTCTTTTGTGGGTGTTAAAGAAAACAATAACGTGAGACAGTCTCCAGCGATGACTATAATAATTTAAACTAACATTATCATTAGTAGGCAGCTACCAAACAGGGAGGTACTACCGCCTGGGAGGATATTGGAAGCATAATGTGTTGTCTAATGGTAGACCCTGCTGCTATATGGCATCACGAAAGTTGTGACCAAGTCCCAGGTTGCTGATCTGACTTTGTCTCCTTTACACACAGTCTTAAGTGTTTCTCTTACTATTGACAACACAACTTACTTCATATCTATCGTTTCTCACTCTTGATCTTTTTTTTTAATTTGCAATTATTATTATTATTATTATTATTATTATTATTATTATTATTATTATTATTATTATTATTATTATTATTATTATTATAATATCTTCGCCCCCCAAGCCCTAATGTGGGTCAGTGACCTGTGCTCGGGTGGGCTAATCCCCTAAAAAAAAAAAAAAAAATCAATATTTAACCTCCTATGGTAACGGTACGCTGGCAGGGTTTGCTGCCGCTTGCAACTGCTCGATGATGTTTATCTCAGCTCGGGTGTGTGAGTTTATCTACCAACAGAGTTTATCATTAACTCTTGATTAATTCTTGAATACATTTACCACGAGAGTTAACAATGAGGCTGTGTCTTGTATGTGCTGTTTAGTGCGACAATCAAAAGAAATTCAGATACTAACCTGGTTTTTAAATTCTAATTACTCTTGAGCCAACGTTATGTACTTCAATCAGTTAAAATTATTTACATGATAACTTTACTAATTCTGATCCACTGTTGATTAAATTATACAAGAAAACTGTTTATGCTGATGTATTACGTGTGTGAGTGATGCAGGAGCCCTACAACACAGGGGCTATACTCTGAGGGTCCAGCATCCAGGAATCTTTAATGAGACAGAGCCGTCGACAACCTCTTCTTCACCATGAATATTAGTATAGGTGTTTGTTTAATCAGTCAAGGTAATAATGTTTACCGTGTGTATCAATCAGTTAAGTTCACCTGCCTCATATACTTAACACTACACACCTGCCTCATATACTTAACACTACACACCTGTCTCATATACTTAACACTACACACCTGCCTCATATACTTAACACTACACACCTGCCTCATATACTTAACACTACACACCTGCTTCATATACTTAACACTACACACCTGCCTCATATACTTAACACTACACACCTGCCTCATACTTAACACTACACACCTGCCTCATATACTTAACACCTCACCTCATACTTAACACTACACACCTGCCTTATATATACACTGTATATACTTAACACTACACACCACTACACACCTGCCTTCTACACACCTGCCTCATATACTTAACACTACACCTGCCTTATATACTTAACACTACACACCTGCCTCATATACTTAACACTACACACCTGCCACATATATAACACTACACACCTGCCTCATATACTTAACACTACACACCTGCCTCATATACTTAACACTACACACCTGCCTCATAAACTTAACACTACACACCCCAACTTAACACTACACACCTGCTTCATATACTTAACACTACACACCTGCCTCATATACTTAACACTGCACACCTGCCTCATATACTTAACACTACACACTTGCCTCATATACTTAACACTACACACCTGCCTCATATACTTAACACTACACACCTGCCTCATATACTTAACACTACACACTAGATATGCTCCCTCCCTTTGTTAATGTCGTCATTAGTTAAACTCCCTCCCTCTGTTAATGGCGTCACTAGACTTGCTTCCGCCCTCTGTTAATGACTTCGCTCGAAATACTTTTCCATCTTATAATAATGCAACTCAAAGCAGTCCTCTATTTGTTAATGGTCACTAAATGCACTCTATTTGTTAATGACGTCACTCAATGCCCTCTTTGTTAATGACGTCACTCAAAGCAGTCCTCTATTTGTTAATGACGTCACTCAATGCCCTTTATTTCTTAATGACGTCACTCAATGCCCTCTATTTGTTAATGACGTCACTCAATGCCCTCAATTTGTTAATGACGTCACCCATAATGCTACCTCACCTTCCTAGTTATTAGTTCATTAAATCATGTTATATTTTCTCGTGTAATTGTACAGAGTATTTGACGTCTTCCTCCATTAAGAGACTTTGTATACATATTAACAGTACTTCATGATCAATGTTGTCTCCAGGTTGCTGTTCGGTGATACTTACATCAACACTTTTTATGGCATTACAGTATGTCAATATTTTCTAGGGCAGTCGTGAGATTGTCAAAAGTTTCGTTTTTAAAAGATGTTTTATACACATTATTTAGGTGTAATAAATGGCGGTGAATATGTACGCATGTAAAATGGTCTTCATTTATTTAGAAAAAAGTTGTAACATATTATTTACAACGAACAAGAAATGTAAAAATAGTTCACAAGTTACACACAAGTGAAGATTGAGTTTCCACCACCACGAGAGATGACAGGAAACAGGCGGAGAGCTTTCTGTGTATAGCTTAGCTAAGAGGATATCACAGCTGTGACGCGCGGAGGGGCATCTAACATAGGTATGAGAATAGTTTAAATGTAAAGATGAGGATAAATATGATATGACCTGAAAGGTATATGAGTAAAAATGTGTGTTGGGAGTCTTATAGGAAGACCCACCATGATATATCGGGAGACAAGAGATCCTTTCTGATGTGAGGCATAAAGTAGGTGTATAAAGTTTCCTAACGTGTAAGAGGCGTGTTATAGTGTCATATTACACACTGTGGTCATATACAGTGGCCACCAGCAGGATGTTTGCCACGTGTTTGTTTTCGTTCAACATCGTATCGGTCATCATACGACATCACTAGTGCATAGCTTTACTTTAGTGTGCCTGATAATGTCTTGTCACGGGTACACACTTAATACTGTTAACAGAGGTGAATTTGATCATTGTATCATCACGTAATGCTAAGCTTCACCCCATCGCTCAGTGTTACGTTATGTATGACCTGCATGACCTCGGCTGTCTCACTGGCCGACCTCGCCTCCACGCCTGATATGGTTCATGGGTTTGCAAGCTAGGAAGCGCTCGGAGAGGTCGCTGGTGGTCTTGGTGATGAACTTGAATTTATCCTCGGAGTCGGTGAAGACCTCTTTAAGGTTGGTCTGCCGCAGGAGCTCCGTCACGATATCGCTGTCACTGTGGTGGGGCATGCAACACGTCAACAACACGGACACAACAACAACATTGCAACTTATAAAAATAAACTAAAGATTTTGGAGCATCATGCTCAGACTCTCCCGATGCTGAGGTACTAGAGCACTGGGAGCCTCGCTCCTACACTAAGCTTAAAGTATCTACTAAATTATAAACATCACAACATTAATGTTACATAAATCTTCAGTTTCATTTAAATGACTTGTCTGAGAAAAATAAGAATATAATTACAGTAACTGTTATAATACGAAATAACGAAAGAAAATTATAAGAAACTTTTAATTAGACTTCAATGATATAAATTAACTTAAGGTTAAAATAAAGTTTACTGTAGTAGTAGTCTGGGCTGGTAAAGTAAACGTACAGTATATAGCTGGGTAATGAGTACACAATATAATCTGTGACTGGTACTAATAACTATGACAATATTAATGGCTGAAGTCCTCAAGTGTAGTAGGCAACTTCCAAACAGGGAGGTACTACCGCCTGTGAAGATATTGGAAGCATAATGTGTTGTCTAATGGTAGACCCTGCTGCCATATGGCATCACAAAAATTGTGACCAAGTTCCAGGTTGCTGATCTAACTTTCTACCTCATTTACACACAATTGCAGGGTCTCAATTGTTTCTCTTACTTTGACAACACAACATACAGGGGGTACATATACCGTCTCCCACTCATGAATTTTTTAATTTTTGCATTTATTTATTATATTATATTATGTATTATATATTATATTAATTTTTATTTAATATTTGTTTACAATTATTATTATTATTATTATTATTGTTATTATTATTATTATTATTATTATTATTATTATTATTATTATTGTTACCGCCACAGTAAGATAAGCTAGAAGAGAGAGAAAGAGAGGGATAACCATAATAAGATAAACTAGGCGAGAGAGAGAGAGAGAGGGGATGAGATGAGATAAGAGATATAGTGTTGACAACGAATTTACTGACCAATCTGCTGAGGTGTTTCAATACGAAAACATATGGCCCTCGCCTCCGGGCTGAGATTGCCCTCGAGGGTAGTCTACTGATTTCTACAGGACAGACAACACGTTGGTTCAGACCACTAGACCTTAAAACGTGAGTGATCGTGAAGTATTAGAATCTGCTAAGAAACTCTAAATAACTTTAATAAGTATATTTGTGTACTGCAATTTGATCATATTATACCAATTGTCTCCTGTATCAATAGTTATAACTTGCGAGTTATATTTAAGATGTTAACAGGCTATGTACTGTATATTGATTGTATTTCATAATATGTGTCCTGAGATAACAGCATTTGTTATATGAGAAATGTTCTTTAACAGGTTTTGACCGAATTATATGGTACGCGTCAACGTTGAGGGTTTATTTCTCCAGCAACAAACCAATAACGCTCCTATGAGCGTTAACAATTATTATTATTATTTGTTCGACCCCCAGGCCCTGATGTGGGTCATTGACCTGTGCCCCGGTGGGCTAATCCCATAAAAAAGTTCTTATGTTTCTTACTCGACTAAAAAGCAACAACACAAGCTAACTGACCAGCCCAGACGTGTTACTAAGCACACATGCCGTAGTGAGTGCCACAAGCAGCCAGGAATGGTAAACTTACATGGTAGGCGAGCTAACTGGGACGTTGTTCTCCTCCGACGAGTCGGTATACGTGTGGCGTCTGTCTCTGGCGGCTGTAACACAAACACTGAGGTTAGTTGACCGCTGGTGATGGGGGGAGTGTGCTTGAGATATCCAGAGATTACACCAAGCAAAATATACTTCTGGTTTATATTATTTTTTTATTTGTTTTTATTTACTGCTAAAGTGGAGAGCATTTGAGTACTATTGGTTATTGGAAGATTGGTGTTGATACGAAGGAATATTCAACATCGGAGATTATTAGGAGCTTTAAACTACCACGGAGTAGCCAAGATGAAGGACTCACCTGGGAGACCCCTGACGATCTTCGGGTTGTAGATCTTGGGGTCAGACACCATACGGACGAAGAAGGAGCGCTTAAACTCGAGGCTCTTCTTGTTCTTGCAGTCCAGCATTTTGAATACATCCTCGGTGTTCTCCTCTGCTTCTTTCTCCGCTTCCTCCTTCTCTTCCTTTGTCGCCTCCAACTGGAAAATGAAAATATTATAATGAATAAACGTTGTCTACTTATTTGTTTGTCTTACGCATAAAATTGACTCGTCAGTGTGGCCATAGTCGTTATAGTGTAAGAATATGGTGATACATTTCTTGCAAATTCAAAGTGGAAATCAAATTTTACATTACTTTTCACTGTTTCTTAATTTTTTTAAGTCTTACGTTAAAAAGTCTGCCTAAAATGATGTATTAGATACCAAACAGGGAGGTACTACCGCCTGGGAAGATATTGGAAGCATAATGTGTTTTCTAATGGTAGACCCTACTGCCATATGGCATCACGAAAATTGTGACCAAGTCCCAGGTTGCTGATCTGACTTTTTGCCTCATTTACACACAATTGCAGGGTCTCAATTGTTTCTCTTACTCTGACAACACAACATACATCTTGTATTTCGTTTCTCTCTCTTGATTTATTTTGTTCATTTTTGTGTTTACTTATTATTATTATTATTATTATTATTATTATTATTATTATTATTATTATTATTATTATTATTATTATTATTATTATTGTTATTATTGTTATTGTTATTATTGTTATTATTATTATATTTTCGCTCCCCCCCCCCCTTCCCCTCCCAGGCCCTGATGTGGGTCAATGACCTGTGCCCGGGTGGGCTAATTCCCGTAAAAAACAAAACAACAACTACAAGTCGAAGCCTCACCACTCTGAAAGACTCGAGCAATTACGAGACATACGTAACCAGAATGAAAAAAAATACAATAGTGTGGGAGAACTGAACTACAGTATGATGTAAACACTGGCATGATGGAGCCTACCTGATTCTTGTTGACAATCTCTGGTGTCTTGATGTCCTGGATGTTTGTAGCGAACTCTGTGATCACGTTCCAGGCGTAGTCTGTGGAGGAGAGATACAGTACTTCATGTTCCTTGTTTATATGATCAATAGATTAGGTGTTATTTATTAGCTTTGATGTGTGTTGTGGTCACTGGGAGGTGTATCAGTGCCAGCATAAAGAACACCAGACAGTTGTTGATTGGACCTAAACTCAAATACGTCTGTTCCTTAAAGTTCAAACGCTGACCAAAGTTTGGTTTTTAAAAAGTTTCAGACTGGAACTTTGACAATTATGCTTATTAGGTACTGGGAGTCTTGAGTCTTAAGTTCCACTTCTTCTAAGCAGCAATTTGTTTGTATTGACTGAGTATCAGGAAGACATTATTTCATGCTCTTAAAGATTGGTCCGGATTTTGTATACTCGTAATGTCAAAGAGAAAGTGTGAACAGGAACTCACCAATATCGGCGTCAGTCGCAGTCTGTCTGCAGACACAGAAGCGGATGACGTATCTGTCGTTGAGGGAGGCGGGGACCATGTGCAGCTTCCCCGACGCGTTGATCGTCGACAGCAACTTCTGGTTGATTTCGTTAGATCCCCGCAGTCTGTGGCCACACACAGGCACAGTTAGTTTAAGTTGCTCTAGTATTTTATAAAATGGCTTGTTGGAATTTAATATATGTTATTGCATCACATGAGAAACACTGAAAATGGCGACGAAGGAACCTTTGTTAGTGAAAACAATCCTACACATCTGAGGTTCACAACGGAAAATCCCTATTACAAGCAAGTGCGAGAACTCACCTGAAGCAGACGAGACCGAGGTGTACAGGGCTGGCCACCTCGAACCTAGGCTCCTTCTTGACATGAGCCTCAAATTTCTTGGCGAGGCGGCAGTGCTCACGGATGTACCGCTGTAGACCTTCAACCCCAAAGGAGCGGATCACGAACCACAGCTTGAGGGCTCGGAATCGTCGACTGAGAGGGATGCCCCAGTGCTGCACACACAACAAACACACATTATTAACACAACTATACAACGGCAATAAAAAACTATCCAATCAGATTAAAAAAAAGTAACTGTACGTTTTGAACATTTAAAGTGACCAACAAATTCTCATAAGGAAAGTAAAAGTGAATCATGTGTTGCTCCATAAACTGCCCGTGTTACCAACGTCTTCACTGAGTTTGTTGTGTCGAGGCTGTTTAGTAGTAACAAACGACGAGAGAAAATACAAAGAGAGAGAAAGACTGTTTGTAACTGTAACTCACCCTGTAGTCGATGGATTTATCGGAGAAGGAGTGCTGTAGGTAGAGTGGGTCCACCACCAGCGCCTGCGTCAGTCGGAACCTGTCCTTCACCCTGTGGCACAAACACACACTAGTTACCAAGGGAACTATACATATGATGGCGATATTACAGTGGATAAACAGAAGGAAAGGTGAACCATTGGGCACCAGGTGAACTGTTTCTAAGACAACAATACAAGGCAAACAAAATTATTCTTTACGTGACAAAAGATCCCCCCAAAACAGGTTACTTTTACTGCGGATAAACCTCAATTTAGTATAAGTTTTGATGATACTCTAATCGTCCCTGACAGAGGCGACACATGAGGCAGTCGTCTACTTACCACATGAGTGAACAGTCGAAGTTGGTCAGCATAAACTTGTTGGGGTTGAAGTTGAAGGAGGAGGCGTACTGCAGGATACAGAAACAAGTTATTAATTTGGTTTATGAAATTGAAGTTTGTCTTTGTGTGGGTGCTCTTCGCTCACAATTTGATAACTTTAACATTCTTGAATATTATGGCTATCTTATTAACCTTAAGTGGAATAAAGCAATATTTTGTGTTTACTTATGTTAGAATAATTACGAGTTAAACTGGTTTTCGTATACCAAATCATCTTTGTTGAGGTAGATAGATAGATAGAGATTGATTGGTAAATGCTAGATTGCTAAAGATTGGCTATATATGATCATGATGCTTCAGTAATGTATGTGTGTGTGTGTGTGTGTGTGTGTGTGTGTGTGTGTGTGTGTGTGTGTGTGTGTGTGTGTGAAGGTATAGTAACTCACCTCAATACCCTTCATAGGTCCTCTCAGCTCGGGACAGATGAAGGAGTTGCCACCGTAAGCACCGTCAACATGCAGCCACGCCCCGTACTCTGCACACACGGGACCTACAACACCAAAACAACACTCGTCAAAAAATTATCTTATGAATTTGTAGAGATTCTTGGCTTACAAAAATATTATAAATACAAAGGGAATATTTATATACGGTATAAAGGCGTAGAGGTGCTATATAACAGGTGTACCGTATATAGTATTTTGAAGGCAGAATCATAACATAGAAGAATAAACATTTTAGAGGACATACCGATCTCAGCTACGTTATCGAAGGAGCAGCACGAGGTGGTGCCCAAGGTTGTCTCGACGTAGAAGGGGATGAGACCCATGGCACGGTCCTCCTCCATTACCTGTAGGGGAGAAGCACAAGGGGAAGGGGGGGGCGTTAAGTCACGTCAGGTGTAGAGGGTGCCAAGGGGAGGGGTAAGGGTATATAGGGGTAATAATATATGGTAAAAATCTAAGACAAACTAAAATTAACTTGTACCATTAAGTTCAAGAACATTGGCGAATGTTGTAAAGAAACGAGCTGTAAAGACGATAGGATGTTTTGTATAAGATTAAAGAACTGAAAAAGTGTTTTGTAAGTGAGTTTGTAAGTTAGTGAGGTAAAAGTACTTCTCTAGTGATCCACCTCCGGGCTGGGTATAGTAACTTTATCTTCCGTGTTTCTGTCTCCCCCGAAACACAAATTGCGTTTCATTCATGTTTATTGGTTTACCGCCGATATCCTAAGTTACTCTGTCTGTTGCTGCAAGAAGGAGTAACTTGTACAGCAGGAACTATCTAAGAGTAGTATCTGGGAGACCTTATTGGGTTCCCGAGTCTTGGCTGAAAGTGTTGAAACTACCAAGAGATTTATAAGAAAACTTTAGCTATGAAAAAGAATGAATGTGTGTTTGATATCCCGAAGAAAACTTAAGATTAAATGAGTGTAGTTGTATGTGAGCAGTGAGTGATTTTTTTTCCAACTAATTTTCCAGATCCTGTAGAAGGTCATTAAGCAGTGGAAGATGTTGTGTTGAAACAGTAATGCGACTTAATTATGTACATTATTCTTAAATAATGTTTATGTATGTCATTTTGGAATATGTTTGTATTTACACAAGTATCTGTGTCTGTGTTTGTAGCTGTACAGGTAATTGTACCAACCTTTACCTGTACTTTTATCTGTGACTGTTTTCTATACTTTCGCTGTACATGTAAACTGACATACACTTGTACCTGTTCTGTCACTGTTTTCAATGTGGAAATTAGCCAACATAAGGCTGGACAGGTGAAGGGAAGGGGTTCTTACCTGCTGGAGGGTGGAGCCTCTCAGGCTCTGGTTCTCATCGGGTTCCAGGATCCTTAGCCTGACGAAGGCCATCATGGCGGCCTTCTCGACACATGAATGTGCCTCCTTGCTACAGTAAGCCATCATCTTTGAGAGCAGGACGCCCTCCTCCACAAACGGGTGTTGCTTCTTCAGCTGACGGATGGTGTGGGCGCGGGCGGCCAGGAGCGACACAAGCACACACTCAGACGCCGAGCCCTGTCAAGTAACAACATTATCCAGTTTAATACGGCGGTCATGCACAGTACATCATTATTCTTTACAAGGTGTACACTAGTTGAGATAACGACATAGTAAATGATGACAAATATAGGGCAGTTTTGTTCCAGAAATTTGGCAAAAGTTGGGATAACTGATGCCGTACGATGTGACGTCAAGTTGCACCATTTATTTTGAAGACTATCATCATGGCATCACTGATCAGTGGTGTGATGGCTACACACATCACACCTTCAGCCATCACCCGCCACCAAGTGAAGTCCTATGACAAGAGGTGTCAACGTGGCTCACATGTTGCAAGTTTTTCTGGTGCTGACAAAAGTCATCAGTAACAAGATACACAATAAAGTACTGGGTGAGGAGAACATGGCGCAGGAGTATAAGGGGATTATCACCCTCCAACTTTAACACAAATCGCTCCTCTGATGCTCTGAGTCGCCTCGATTAACTCTCAAGACGATAATATATCTTGGTGACGCTCACTCACCTGTACTTCCTCCCCCACCTGGCACAGCTTTCACGTGGCTGAGTTATAAGTCGCGGTTGTCGCCAAAGTTCAGCGTGAGACCGGCCATTGTTGGCTGGTAATGGCCACATCGATTTCTTATGTGTTGGCGCGCACGAGCGAAAGAGAGAGAGAGGGAGTCCCTCTCGCTTATAAACTTTGCCATTCACAGCAGCCAGTGCGGCTAGTAGAGTACCAATGGGGGTAGGGAGTTGTGGACCTCTGATGGATGGGGGAGGGAGACTTTGATGGGCAGGGGGAGACACTCACGGGGCTTCTTATTGATAAGAAGGGGACTGTTGGTCCTGTGATAAGTTGTGAATGTGCTCTTGGGAGGATTGATAAAGTATGTCTGCAAATATTTCATATTCCTTCGCACTATGTGATACTGTAACGCAAATATTTCATATTCCTTAGCACTATGTGATCCTGTAACGCCCTCTTCGTCTACCGAGTTCTCTTAATAAAAAGGCGAAGAAAAACTATGACCTATTATATGGAGAAATGATATTCTCCGGATTCCGTAAAAAGACTTGACCCTCACCTGTATGACTCCTCCGCCCTTGCTGTTCTCGCTGAAGGAGAGGAATTCTTCTGGGAGACCCACCATCTTGCCTGTAGGGTACAGAGACGTGTGTTATAATTCCTGTTGACTCATAAACACTAAAGTTACAAAATTATATCAAAATACACTTTTTTTTCTCCAAGAGGTAATGGCTTAAGAAATGACTTTAGGTGTGTTATACGAAGCGATTATAGAAAGTTTATGAAGAACAAGTAGAGGAGGTGAAGTGATGGACGACTTACCCAGCCAGTCTAGGACGATGGTCTCCAACTCGGTGCAGGCAGGACTCGCGGCCCATGAGAAACCAATGCAGCCGAGACCGTCACTCAGCATGTCCCCGAGGATGCTGGGGTAAGAGTTGCCTGAGGGGAAGTACGCGTGGAACCTTGGGTGCTGCCAGTGAGTAACCTGACGGAGGAACACAAGAACTAATTGAAATAAATGTGAGATAACTACTCTTAACTATTGTATATGAATGATGCTAATATTAACTCTAGCTACATTATATATGATTGGGAGTCCATGTGTTTGGTACTGGTAATATACAGTATATATATATATGTGGTGGTGTATTATGTGTTAAGAGCTTACCCCTGGCATGATCTTGTCCTCGACGTCTTTCATGATGTCATCCCACTGTTCTGGTCGTTGTGGGGCCTCTAGGGGTACCAGGTCCTTGAGGTAACCGGGCTCGATGGCTGGAGTGACCCGCCTGTTCTCGATGGTGTCTAGATAGTCGGCGATGTAGTCCACCATCTCCTTCCCCCGCTTCCGGAACTCTTCTGAATCCATACCTTCTGTCTCCGTCTTGCTGGTGGTGGTGTCGTTGTTGTTGGTGGTGGTGGGGAGTAGTGGTGCAGGGATCATGCTGGTGGTAGTGGTGGTTGCTGATGTAGGTATGATGGTGGTAGTGACGATGGTATTTGCTGTGGTAGAGATGCTTCTGTTTATTGTTGTTGAAGTTATAAATACTATGATTTTCTGTGATGAGAGATGTAGGTATGTGAGTCTGTATCACTTGTTCAACAGCGGCTTGTATATGCCCTCGTGGTCTTCGTTGTTGCGGTACAAAACACGATATTTCCTTTTACCTGTTGGGAGAAATTAAGATAATTATTATTGGCTTTACTAACGTCATAGACATATTAGTTATTATATACAAATTTAATAACAAAAAAATCTGTTTTAGAAAATCCTGAGGGAGTTGTAGCCGGATAATTGGCCGAAGTTATTACCACCAACGCCATGGAAAATAAGTGGATGGACAAGAGACAAGTCGAGACAGACACGTAGCGCCATCTTCGTGTGGGAATGCTGACTATCCCTGATGGTAGGAGGGGGGGGGGGAGAGTGTACCCTGAGCTGGGAGAGTGGGAGGACGGGTGAGGAGTAGTAAGAAGGGGGGTGTGTGGGTGGGTGAAGAGTAGGTACGGGAATAGGGTTATATAAGGAGAATACAGGGTTGGGGGGGGGTGTCAGGAGGAGAGAGGAGGAAGAGGGTCAGTAGGGTAGAATGTCCTCCCGAGGTCAAGCTTAACATACCAGACAATATATGACATTCTTCACCGTAATCCACTTTTTATCCCTCGCCGCCAAGTCTTGGGACTCAGATGGCAGTAAAGGAATATTTATCCCCTGTTTGTCCGTCCGTGAATGTTTCTCGTATTTTGAAATTTTCGAAAAAGTATAAAAAAAAATTGACAATTATGCAAAAACAAAGTTATGTGATGCTCTTTGCACCAAGTACCTCCAAGACCAAGAGGACTCCAGGCACTTGAGGCTTCTACCATCCAGTGACCTCCTGTAGCCCTTATTTAGTGTGTGAAGTGGCAGGGTAGGGTAAGAGGGGTAAGGGATTAGGTCTTCTGGGTAGATATTGAAAATGGAGCGTCATTGCCTCTATGTAAGTCGGGGGAAGGGGGGAAGAAGAAGCGACGCCTCTCTCTTCCCCCACTTCCTCCTCCTCCCCCCCGTCATATCCCTCCGTGTGGCTGCCTCCAACAATGAGACGCGTGCCGGGAATTCTCAGCCCTCAGGAATTCTCACTCCTGTATAAGATATGGACTCCCGACCTCCATTCCCACCCACCTCATCAAATCGCCTACACACCCCCAATGGCTTAAATCTGGTGTTGGCTCTATTGGACATTTTTCTTGCCGCCGCCTCCACTTTTTGATGTGACGCTCTACCTTTTATGTGTGTGTGTGTGTGTGTGTGTGTGTGTGTGTGTGCGTGTGTGTGTGTGTGTGTGTGTGTGACTTGGGGAACTGGATAAAAGGATGAATGGATCTGTTGGTTAGGTTAGGTGACTTTGTGCATTTTGGTGATGTATTGAGTGGGTGGGTGTGAGGCTGGGTGGTGGGGGTGTGGGTGTGAGGCTGGGTGGTGTGGGTGTGGGCGGAGGAAGAGAATGTAATAGAGGACTTCTGGAATCTTTCACTGCCTCTAAATTGATTTTCATTGTGGTAAAACGCAGCTCACATTTCCATCTCCCACTGAGGTCCGCGGCTTTTTTTCTTAAGAGAGAGAGAGGGGAAGGATGGGAGAGGGAAAGAAAGAGAGAGAGGGAGGGTGGGAGAGGGAGAGAGGGGAGAAAATGAGAGGGGGAGAGAGAGCATGTGTAGGAGGATTCATACTCTAGATATTTATAGCGAAAATTGTTGGACCATTAAGAGACATAATTTAGGTGTGTCTGCGTGTCTCTGTGTACGTGTGTCTGTGTACGTGTGTCTGTGTGTGTGTATTTGATATGCATATTTACACAGTCATAAATATAATACCTCACTAATGACTTTTTCGGGATTAATCTCATAAACACCGGACATATTTTTTTTTTTGCTTTACACACTAGTTGTAATGTAAATATAACATGAATTAACATATAACATTACTGGGGATAAATCATGTTTAGTCATAGAGGATAGAGTCAGTTCTATCATTGTGTTCAGCAGACGGTGATAACAGCTCTAACATGTATAGATATTTTGTGATTTTTTTTTCTCCATCTGACAAAATTTCGTGGATGCCAGAAACTTTGGCGTGGGGGGAAGGGTGAGGTCGGGCATGGAGGGGTGGGGGGAAGGGTGAGGTTGGGCGTGGAGGGTGAGGTTGGGCGTGGTGGGTGAGGCCAGGCGTGCAGGGTGAGATATAAATGTAGGGCCAGGCCGGGCATTTCATCACCACTTAACCTCATCACTACCACTACCACCACCACCACCACCACCACCACTACCACTACCACTACCACTACCACCACCACCACCACTCACTTCACTACCACTACCACCACCACCACTTCTCCAGGAATTTCACCGATTTTTTTTAATTAACAGAGGATAACAAGACCGCCGATAGGCATAGAAGCATAATCCACTCGTATGCGGGTTTGATGTGTGATGATTGGTCCTCGCCGAGTGTCTGGTCTGGTGAGTTTAGCTGAGTGTAAGTCAAGTGTTGGTGTAGACATAAGAACAGTCTTTGGTTAGGTTAGGTTGGTACATCATAGAGAGAGAGAGAGCCACTTGACACTAATTACCAACTAAAAAATTATCTTGTTTCTCACACGATACATCTGATCTCCGGGGCTTGAAATATTCACCTAAATTATAAATTATACTTTTCCTGACAATCAGTACACAGCCCCCCAGGCTCACCCGGGTGCGACGGTAAACATGACGTCATCAACCCTACATTTACCAGGTAGGCTCGTAGGTATGACGTCATTACCCCGGGGGCGTATAGGATCGTTACCATAATGACATCACTGGCAGTAAACAGCTGATGGCTAGTGATCCAAACCTCAGCTGTATTTGGACACTTGGGTAATATTTTCGTTTTTCTGATATGAGTAAAATTAATATGTGGATTTACTTAATGAATTATGTAAAGTATAACGTGTAGATTAAACCTCTGATTAATTTAACCTCTGGAAAATAGTGTAGCTCTTTTATTGAGATTTGTGCTTGTATCTGTAATATTATCCACACCTATACTTTAATATGTACCTTAACTTGTATATGTACTTGTTCCATACCTAAACATATACCTGTATCAGTAAAAAAAAAAACTTACCTGTGTGTGAACTTCTGTACCTGTAATTTTCGTCACTAATTAATAAAACGAAATGAAGTAAGGTGACGGAGGCGCGGCAGAGCGAGACAGACAGACCTTTGATTGTCAGGTATGGTCTCACGATCAATATTTTACCTGGAAAAATAGTAGTATTGTACGAGAGACCGAGTGTAGTGGGTGTAGTGAGGAGTATTCAGTGTAGGTGTGGGTGAGGTCCTGTTCAGTGTAGGTGAGGGTGAGGTCCTGTTCAGTGTAGGTGTGGGTGAGGTCCTGTTCAGTGTAGGTGTGGGTGAGGTCCTGTTCAGTGTAGGTGTGGGTGAGGTCCTGTTCTGTTCAGGTGTAGGTGTGGGTGAGGTCCTGTTCAGTGTAGGTGTGGGTGAGGTCCTGTTCAGTGTAGGTGTGGGTGAGGTCCTGTTCAGTGGAGGTATTAGGTTCGTAGGGAAAGGTGGGATGGGGAGAGGAGTGGTAGGGAGAATGGAGAAGATGGGTAGGGGGCGGAGGTCTGTAGTAGGGAGAGTCAGACGATGGTTGTGGGAGGGGGGGTGAGGCAGAAGACCGGGGAAGTGTGGGTTGATGTCGTTGTGATCTGCTGCCAGTGGCCAGGTCCGCTCTCGCCTCTCTTTAATGAGTCTGTCAGAGCCAGGCCGTCCCCCTCCACCTTGTCCTCCTCCCCCGTCCTCCACCTCCCCAGCCTGTCCTCCACCTCCCCTAGTCCGTCCTCCACCTCCCCAGCCTGTCCTCCACCTCCCCTAGTCCGTCCTCCACCTCCCCAGCCTGTCCTCCACCTCCCCTAGTCCGTCCTCCACCTCCCAGCCTGTCCTCCACCTCCCCAGCCTGTCCACCTCCAGCCTGTCCTCCCCAGCCTGTCCTCCACCTCCCAGCCTGTCCTCCACCTCTCCAGCCTGTCCTCCACCTCCCCAGCCTGTCCTCCACCTCTCCAGCCTGTCCTCCACCTCCCCAGCCTGTCCTCCACCTCCCCAGCCTGTCCTCCACCTCTCCAGCCTGTCCTCCACCTCCCCAGCCTGTCCTCCACCTCACAGTCCTTAGACAAACACCTGCCCCCATCCTCCCCCCAGCCTCAGGTAAGGTCATTGCCTCGCAGTGTGACCTCCACCTACAATGCCTCGTATATATTCCATAAGTCTCTTCTAATGCAACCAAGATGGATCGTATAAGAGCAAGATTTCATCGCCACGGTCTCTTACAAGTTGCCATCTGTTGCCGTATTCTGAGAGTTTACCGACAGTTTCACCGCATTGTGTCTCTTATAAATCAAGTTATGAATGTGGGTGAAAAGGAGAATCTCACGAGAGACTTTTCTATATGTGAATGAATGTTTATTCCATCTTTGATTTACTGTAGTATCAGAGTCAGAGTACTATGAGTGGTGGACGTAACGCAACAGATAAATACAGAAGGTCGATCTATCATGACCTTCGCTTGGATGTGGGTGCCCTTCCGTCCTTCCCCGGTGTAGTATTTAGTAACCTTCCTCCCGGGTTTCGGAGGTTTCGCCACGTTCCTAACACCCGCCCCTTCCTCCCACCGATCCACTTCCTCGCCTTCCTCAACAGCCGCGAGAATCATCCGGTAGGTGTGGGGCGGGGGGAGATGGTCTCGAGCGCTCTCCTCTCTCCGCACGGATAAACTTTTCCCTTTTCCGGCCCAACAACTATAAATCTTATCAAGCTGAAGGAGCCGTGGTCGTCTTTTAGGTTTGTGCCGGCGCTGTGCTTGTTGAGGGGAGGAAGCGGGCGCTGGTTTTCCTCTCAGTGGTGCTGTTAAGCCTAGCGGTCGTCAGATGGTTGAGAGGTAACAAGGGCCATCAAGTTAACCTTGGCATAGTGCTATGTTACATCACACCCGGCTGCCATTACTACCACCACTACCAACATTACCACCACTACCAACATTACCACCACTACCATCATTACCACCATCACAGCGCTAAATATCATCACAATTTTCACCATTACAATCTATATCACCATGTCATCACCACCACCACCATTACAAGCATATTGTTATCACCACTCTCACCACCACCACCACGCGCGCCAACTTCTCAACACCCACACACTACACCTCTTCGGTCTACTGTTACAGAGTGATTAGCGGCCAAACATATCCAGCTAGACTTAAAGTTCCGAGTAGAATTATACCGTTGGCACCACTGTTACCCCGAGGCCTGAAGGGTAGCGTGTGGTGGTGCTGTGATGGTGGTATTGCTGTTGGTAAGGGTGGTGTGATGGTGGTAGTGGTGGTGTGATGGTGTTGATGGTAGTGTGATGTTGGTGGTAGTGTGGTATTGGTGATGATGGTAATAATGGTGGTGAGTGGAAAGTAGGAGAGGGAGATAGGGAGGAAAGAAGGAGACGAAGAATGGGAAGATAAACAGGAAAATGAGGGAAGTATGATAAATTAGTAGTGTAGATGAAAGAGGGAGGCAGTGAAGTGAGGGGAGGGGGTGATAGGTGGTGCAGGTGAAGCAACAGGTGGTTGAGAGCGGGTAGGTGAGGAGTAAGGGGGGGGGGTGAGGTAAGGGAGGAATACAGCGATAATAGAAGTTCGGGTAATATTAATACTTTTGTAGTTTTTAGTTGACTACAGTATGAAAGTAGACGGTACAGTACCTTTAAGACGTATATACCTACAAAACTACAAAGGGAATAGATACCAAGCATTAGAGTTTACTGTCAGCATACCTTTAAAATGCTAAACAATACAATCCGAAAATTTCCTAAAATGATTGACGTTTTGTGGTGTTTTACGCTACTCTCCCTCACCACACAGCCAGGAGATGATCCACTCGTGTACCCCAGCAGCCCAGACAGGATCCTGAAATAACTCGTCTTTCTCCTGTGTGTGTGGAGGGGACTCGTGTGTCAGGTGTGGGGGTAGCTGCCACGGCCCACTAAAATTAAACAAATAATTCATGAACTAGACGACGTCATCTACCACCACCACCACCACTCAGCTGATCAATACCTGCTGGTGTTTGAATTATCTCACCTTTATTACCCAGTCAGCTTGTTTTTACCTGGACATTATTTGCTTCCTAAAGTTCAATTGTTAGCGGATTGAAAGTCAAGCCCATGATGTCACGTGTTACCTCATGAAATTTATCTGATATAAATTCTTGAGACGAGAAACATAAGTCGTAATTGTTGTGTTATCTATTAATGAAACTTTGGTGAAGGTAAATTAGAAATCACAATTGTTCGTTTTTTTTCTTGCCTAAACGTCACGTAATGTTGTTTTAGTACCTGTTCGTGAATATAATAGAACGCGGACGAGAGAAAACCTTTTAAAAGGTTAAACAAAACTTGCAGCTTTTAACACAGGTGAAGGGTCTTGCTAACACTGCTTACAGCTCCTGAGTCAATTGTAATGTTGTCTCGAGAACATTCATTACTTCACCGCTGTTACTCAAAACGTCTCGGTTATTTTCGCTAAATCCCTTACGGTAACAGAAGTTTTGTATTAATTCTATTCTCAACTACGAATTAAGTTTGTTTTACATTCAACATAAATACTTCCACCTGTTAAGTATCTTACCAGTCTGTCAGTTACACGAATATTAATGTAATATATGTAAAATTATGTGAATGAGTATAAATGTTACATATGCAATACACATTTCTCTTACAACATTGTGTACACACGTAAAGCGAAGAACAAGCGACCACAGGTGACGCTCCACACACAAACACATCACAGGCAAGACTCAACGTTGATAGTGTCTTCGCAATCTAAGTGTATGTCAACAGTGGCGAAAACGTTGTCTGTCTGTTTGTCTGTCTGGCTCTTATGGGTGAGGTTCATCAGAGCTCATGACCCTCACAGTTCATGACTATAAGACCCCTTACAGTTCATGACTATAAGACCCCTCACGGTTCATGACTATAAGACCCCTCAGTTCATGACTATAAGACCCCTCACGGTTCATGACTATAAGACCCCTCACGGTTCATGACTATAAGACCCTCACAGTTCATGACTATAAGACCCTCACAGTTCATGACTATAAGACCCCTCACAGTTCATGACTATCACAGTTCATGACTATAAGACCCCTCACGGTTCATGACTATAAGACCCTCACAGTTCATGACTATAGACCCCTCACGGTTCATAAGACCCCTCACGGTTCATGACATAAGACCCTCACAGTTCATGACTATAAGACCCCTCACGGTTCATGACTATAAGACCCTCACGGTTCATGACTATAAGACCCTCACAGTTCATGACTATAAGACCCTCACAGACTATCCCTCACAGTTCATGACTATAAGACCCCTCACAGTTCATGACTATAAGACCCTCACAGTTCATGACTATAAGACCCCTCACAGTTCATGACTATAAGACCCCTCACAGTTCATGACTATAAGACCCTCACAGTTCATGACTATAAGACCCCTCACAGTTCATTACTATAAGACCTTCACAGTTCATGACTATAAGACCCTCATCTGTCTCAGTAGATCCTCACTGAAGCTACCTGAATACACCGAAGGAGACGCGGCTGGGGGCTGCAGTTGATACTGTTTCAGTGGGAGTTAGTGTGACATGCGACCTTTGCGACAGTGTGTGCCGTCCGTGAATTAGGCGTTGATGAGACGCACTAATTTTTCTGGATGCTGGAAAATTGGGGTCACATAGTTCAGGTCATGGCGGGTCTTTATGTACGCTACGTTTTCGCAATAGGAGGCACTTCTGGAAACTGTGTAGGTGGGTGAAGGTTCTGTATGTGTGTGCGTATAATTCACACCCGAAGGACCTTGGAGTGGGAGAAGGGAGTGGAAGGGGCGTAAACTCTGCTTGCGTTGTGTTAACCCAAGATTCTCCAAAGTTTACACTGTGGGAACGTATATCTAAGCTACCTCACTTAATGTTTCCAGCAGAAGTATGAGACTTGATTACTAGTTAAGGTAGAAAATTGACCTTGACGTATCTTTCGACGTATATGAATAGAGACAAATTAATGTTTCTTGTTATTATTTTGTTGTTGTTTCTCATTGTGTCTTCGTGAATACTGCCCATCAGAGGAGGAGAGTGGCAATTATCGTAACCTGGAGCGACTATTACACACCTCCTGCAAGTGATACCTGTTATTACAACACTTATCTACAACACTGTTACTACAACACTATCATCTACATCACTGTTATCTACAACACTGTTACTACAACACACGAGAGTTACTACAAACAGCAACTATAAACATCCATTCATTAAAATTAAGAAACCCTGTTTAGAACCCTAGACTGGCCGTGTTCTGACTCAGAGTTAGACTAGTTCACCTTCGCTGCTGCTGAGTAATACCGAGTAGCGTCTGTGTGTTAGGGCTGGAGTGTACGGTACGTGGGTAAGCAATACTCATCTGATGCTTCCTGATTTTTTATTTATTTATTTTTTTTGTCGTTTGAGTTTTTAATTTTAAACGATTATTATGTTTTTAATATTTTTTCCTTTTTATTTTGCTTAGTTCTTAGTTATATTACATTTGATTGTGATAGATGGAATATTATTAAATGACTAGTATAGAATTTTTTGTTTAGTAAGTGAAGCGAGGTTTAGAAGTTCCAGGTGACATTTATTGATTCAGAGATAAGTTAAAAATAACAGACACCGATTGTGTTATATCTGTCTGTAGTGTTGTGGGCCGCCCGTGTCTCTTTATCGGAGTCAAACTGTTTCCCTTCCCTGGTCAATAACATTTGCTTGCGTGATTGATGGCTTATTGTCTTTCGTTATTGGTCTGGGACTGTCGGAATTTTTCACATAATATTTGCTATTTTGCCCGGTTGTGGGTGAAGAAGAATTTTTTTCTCGCTTGATATCTACAGTACACACACACACACACACACATGGAATTTGCCATCGCAATTAGTCCATATCATTAAGCTTTATAAGAAGAAGTTATTTTCTACAATATTTACTTTATATTAACATAAAAGTTTTACAAAGAAAAGTAAACGTAAAGTTGTGGGGTGATAAGTCAGCACTATAACAACCTCAACTGGCCAAACATTACATGACCTTAACCTTGACTTCTATGAACTTAGTTCCAGCCGCTTAATTAACAAAGTGATTATATAATACACTTTAAATACTTACACGTAGAATATTGTCGTATGGTTGCTCTTTAAGAATAAATTGTCCTGGTGCAGAGTTAGAAAGGTCGTAGCGGTTGCACACACACACGCGTACGAACGGAGGGAGACCACTGTTTGCCGCGTCGGCCAAGAGTGAGAGAAGAGACCGCCACGCGCCCCTTTATAAGAGCTGCCATTTCCGTCTCTCACTGGGTGTGTGAGCCGGACTGGCCAGCTGATTGGCTGGCTGACTTAGTCTACTGGGATGCCCACTAGCTGAACTCGTGCGTCACGAATTGTTTTTCACCTCATTATGGGTAAACTTTTGGTCGAGTGAGTAAAGTGTGCCTTAAGTTTATTGATTTTTTGTTTTATCGACCCAGAGGAGTAGTTATGATAGTTGTACTTTTAACCAACACATTTATGCTACAAAATATATCACCACACGCTCTGTGGTCATTATTATTATTATTATTATTATTATTATTATTATTGGTGTTATTGTTGTTGTTGTTGTTGTTGTTATTATTATTATTATTATTATTATTATTATTATTATTATTATTATTATTATTATTATTATTATTATTATTATTATTATTATTATTATTATTATTATTATTATTATTATTATTATTATTATTGTTGTTGTTGTTAGTATTGTTGTTGTTATTGTTGTTATTATTATTATTATTATTATTATTATTATTATTGTTGTTGTTGTTGTTATTATTGTTATTGTTATTGTTATTATTAGTATTGTTGTTGTTATTGTTGTTATTGTTTTTATTATTATTAGTAGTAGTATTGTTGTTGTTATTGTTATTATTATTACGTATTATTATTAGTATTATTATTAGTATTGTTGTTATTGTTATTGTTATTATTATTGTTGTTGTTATTGTTATTGTTATTATTATTATTATTATTGTTGTTGTTTATTTATTATTATTATTGTTGTATATTTATTATTATTATTATTGTTTGGGGGACCGGTGGTAGAAGCGGTACCGTTCTTGCCTCGCAAGCGAGATGTCACGGGTTCGATTCCCGGGCCGGTGGAAGTTGTTTGGACTTACTTCCTTGCCCCCATTAGTCCCTGTTCACCTAGCAGTAAAGTAGGTACCTGGTGTAAATCGAAATTTGCGAATTCGTATTCAGGGACAAGTTGTTGGAGCTTCCAATAACTTGATGACATAAACCACTGACTCTTCAGGCTTCTACGCCCTTAAACTCATGAGACATAAAGGCAAGCATGAACTTAGCATGCTTCTCTGTTGGGCGCTGTAAACGCTTCTGCTCTTCGCCTTACACAAGGATGTAGGGGAGTGCCCAATACAAAAAATATATATATTAATATATTATTGTTGTTGTTGTTTATTTATTATTATTGTTGTTGTTGTTTTTATTATTATTGTTGTTGTTGTTTGTATTATTATTATTATTATCATTATTACTATTATTAATATTTTTATTGCTGTTTTTATATTATTATTATTATTATTATTATTATTATTATTATTATTATTATTATTATTATTATTATTAGTGTTGTTGTTCTTGGTTTTTATTATTATTATTAAAATTTTTATTGTTGTTACTCGTATTATTATACACGTAAAGGGAGACTTGGTCGTAGGGTGGCGTGTGGACGGGAGGGGGGGGGGTGGGGGTAAAGGATCAACAGGTGTAGGAGGAAGGTGTGGACGAGTGCAGCTCTGTTGGCACCTAGTAAGGCTATAATGGTGCGCTACGATGCCTCAGCTGAAAGATATTACGCTGTTTCTGGGTGACTGACCCCATACTTTGAATGACTGAGTGGTGAGCTGGGCTATTGATTGGTTGGTTATTTGGTTTACTGACTGGTTGACTGGTTGGTTATTTGGCTCACTGACTGGTTGACTGGTTGGTTATTTGGCTCACTGACTGATTGACTGGTTGGTTATTTGGGTTACTGACTGGTTGACTGGTTGGTTATTTGGTTTATTGACTGGTTGACTGGTTGGTTATTTGGTTTATTGACTGGTTGACTGGTTGGTTATTTGGTTTATTGACTGGTTGACTGGTTGGTTATCTGGTTTAGTGACTGGTTGACTGGTTGGTTATTTGGTTTAGTGACTGGTTGACTGGTTGGTTATTTGGTTTATTGACTGGTTGACTGGTTGGTTATTTGGGTTACTGACTGGTTGACTGGTTGGTTATCTGGTTTATTGACTGGTTGACTGGTTGGTTATTTGGTTTAGTGACTGGTTGACTGGTTGGTTATTTGGTTTATTGACTGGTTGACTGGTTGGTTATTTGGTTTATTGACTGGTTGACTGATTGGTTATCTGGTTTAGTGACTGGTTGACTGGTTGGTTATTTGGTTTAGTGACTGGTTGACTGGTTGGTTATCTGGTTTACTGACTGGTTGACTGGTTGGTTATTTGGGTTACTGACTGGTTGACTGAGTGTTTATTTGGGTTACTGACTGGTTGACTGAGTGGCTACCAAACTGTGAACTGAAGTCAGATCAACTTGGCAAGGAAACACCCGAAGACTTTTTACCTTCAATGATGTACTTATGAGAGGAAACGGCCGTCCTTCCCCCCCCCCACACACACTCCTTCCCCCCCACCCCCCCACACACTCCTCCCCACCCACACACTCCTTCCCCCCACACACACCTCCTTCCCCACACCTCCCCCCACACACACCTCCTTCCCCCCACACACCTCCTTCCCCCACACCTCCTTCCCCACACACCTCCTTCCCCCACACACACCTCCTTCCCCCCACCCCCCACACCTCCTCCCCCACACACACACTCCCTTCCCCACACACCTCCTTCCCCACACACACCTCCTTCCCCCCACACACACACTCCTTCCCCCCCCCCACACACACCTCCTTCCCCCACACACACACTCCTTCCCCACACCTCCTTCCCCACACACACACACTCCCCCCCCCCCCACACACACCTCCTTCCCCCACACACACACCTCCTTCCCCCACACCCACACACACACACACTCTTCCCCCACACACACTCCTTCCCCCACACACACCTCCTCCCCCACACACACACTCCTTCCCCCCCACACACACACGATATGCAACTTCCGTTTTCTTTGATTTGTTTACACTTTGTTAACTTTATTAAATAAGATAAAAATTTGACCCTAAGATGATGTAATTAAAGTCCTACCACAGAAACATACATGGAAGACTTAACTTAATCTAACCTAACCTAACCTAAACCTAATCTAACCTAATCTAAACAAACCTAATCTAGTTTAGCCTTACCGAATTTAGTTCTTAACCTAACCTAATCTCGCTGTAACCTACGCTAACTTAACCTAATCTAAGCTTAGCTAACCTTCATGGTGGGTGTCTCATTATTTCACATTTAAGGCTGGATTATCTCAACACTAGTCGACTTTTCACCCCAGGTTTCTTCCTCTACCACATAAAACGTTTTGGAACCTGGCGACACCGTGACACACTACCAAGGAATACGTAAGAGGAGACACCGCGCCAAGGAATATGTAAGAGGAGACACCGCGCCAAGGAATATGTAAGAGGAGACACCGCGCCAAGGAATATGTAAGAGGAGACACCGCGCCAAGGAATACGTAAGAGGAGACACCGCGCCAAGGAATACGTAAGAGGAGACACCGCGCCAAGGAAGAGGAGACACCGCGCCAAGGAATACGTAAGAGGAGACACCGCGCCAAGGAATACGTAAGAGGAGACACCGCGCCAAGGAATACGTAAGAGGAGACACCGCGCCAAGGAATATGTAAGAGGAGACACCGCGCCAAGGAATATGTAAGAGGAGACACCGCGCCAAGGAATATGTAAGAGGAGACACCACGTTAAGGGTAGTGGCTCCAGCGCAGGCACTACGTCACAGGGAAGGGAGAGATCTAGCGTGAAAACTAGTTCATTGTTATTCTAGTCATGATGTGTGAGCTTGGAACTTGTTGCCACAACACACTGACGTCCAAGATCTGTAATGGGAAAAAGTTGATAGAATATTGCATAGTTGTTTTTTTTTCGTAAATATTCTTGTTTTTGTCACTAACGCCTGTTTCCTGTCGCTTCCCTTCTTTTTTTTTTCTCAAGAATCATTATTCTCTCTCTCTCTCTCTCTCTCTCTCTCTCTCTCTCTCTCTCTCTCTCTCTCTCTTGTTTATTAACTTCAATGACTCATTTATTCCCCATCACAATTTTTCATATTCCTGATTTTATTTTTGTCTCATTGTTTTCCTAAATTACTTTCCTTCTTCCCCGTTCTTTGTTCATTGCTACTCGTCTGTTTCTTCCTTCTTCGCCGGCTCTCTGTTCATGGTCTTCCCTCAGAGAGACAAGAGTCAGGGTCAAGATTATGGAGGGAAGTCCCTGGAAGCTGGCGGTATAATCCCCACACCCTGAGGGCCATTGACGTCATCACCAAAATCAACGACCGAACCTCAGTCCCTTAGCAGAAATAACAAAAAACCGATTTTTGTTCATAGTCCGGATATTAATTATAGCTATGTCGATTGTTGAGCACTAATACAAAGTTATTGATAAATTTAACTATATTTCGGAGTCACTACCGTTAATACCTGTTCATCTGGAATCACCTCAAGGTCTTGTCACCCGTGCTTGTGTGTAGCGTGCCACTGAGATTTAGCCAAGTACTGTCCGAACAAAACAAAGCCGAGGGCATGAAATAGCAGTCTGGAAAGCTGGAGAAAAATCGTTTGTATGTATGTATGTGAGTATGTATGTATGTATGTATGTATGTATGTATGTATGTATGTATGTATGTATGTATGTATGTATGTATGTAAGGATGAGAAGTATGTTGATGTTTGTAGGGTGGTGTATAAATAAAAGTAGAGCAGTAGGGATATGTGAAGTAAGATGGACAGTTTAACGTGACTTTTGCAGAGAAAAATGTCCCTTTATATATTCAAGCGGTGAGGTGTGGGAATGGTCTGAAATGGTAGATGAAATTCAATGTGGACAAATGTAAAGTACTTAGTCGTGGAGATGTAAACAGGGAAACCAGGTACCAGATGAACAACGATGTTATAGAGAAATCCGACTGTGAAAAAGATTAGGAGTAATGATAAGTAGGAATCTTAAACCTAGTAAACAATGTGTATTTGCTCGAAACAAGGCTAACAAAGTACTTGGGTTCATACAAAGGAGTGTTTGTTGCAAGACTAGCGAGGTCGTCCTGAAACTATATCTTGCGCTTGTGAGACCTCACTTGGATTACGCAGTTCAATTCTTGTCACCGTACTACAGAATGGATATAGAATCCCTAGAAAGAATTCAGAGGAGAATGAAAAGACTAATCCCGGGCATTAGGAACCTCGAGTACAGAGACAGGTTAAAGCATCTTAATTTGCACTACATCGAGAGACGTAGAAAGAGGAGCGATATGATAGAGGTGTATAAATGGAAGTCAGGGTTAAACAACTATCCAACCAGGAGCGAAATCGTAACAATGGTTTTAAATTAGACAAATTTTGACGTAGGCGCGAAATAGGCAAACATTGGTTTGGAAATAGAGTAGTGGACGAGTGGAACAAGCTACCAAACATCATCATTAACTTGATTACGCTGGATAGCTTCAAACATAGGTTGGACGGATATATGAGCGATAGGGGTTGGGTGTAAATGGGACTGCCCAGTATGGATCAATAGGCCCGCTGCAGTTTCCTCCATTCTTATGTTCTTAAAGCAGCCTAAGGGTAGTGATGAAAAATAATACCGGGCAGCATCAGGGTAGTGGTGTAAAGGGATACTGGGCAGCCTAAGAGTAGTGGTGTAAAAGAATACTGAGCAGCATTAGACAAAATTATGTACAGTCAGCCAAAGATGCACCGACCCCACCCTGGGTCTCGTGCTCGCCATTTTACCTGACAATACTTGGTAAAGGAAGACTGTATGTAAAGGTGGTTGTTTTGGGCTGTATCACTGTCAGGATAATTATTAAACAAACCATAGGTAACATTTTTATAATAATAAACTATTCATTGTTATTTTAGGTCATGAGAAGTTTCCAAATGTTGGTTTGTTTAATAATTACCCTGACAGTGATACAGCCCAAAACAACCACCTTTCCATACAGCCTTCCTTTACCAAGTATTGCCAAGTAAAATGGCGAGCACGAGACCCAGGGTGGGGTCGGTGCATCTTTGGCTGACTGTACATTAAGTCTTATGGATGAGTGTAATGAAAAGCTACATAAGATGAAAGAAGTATACAAGTTGTGTAATAGATTATTTTAATTGCCACATTTCAACATCATCCAAAGTATCTTGTTAGGAATCAGATAAACTATAATTTATTTCCAGAAAAAAAATCAAGAACTCAGTAACTCAAACTAAGGCTTATCGAGGGACAGACTGAGAGCCAGACCAGGCCCCAGTAGTGAGCTGAGTGAGGCTAAAACTTCAAGAAAATGAAAAATGAAAAAGTTGGATAAAATGAGAATGGATTTAGGCCTGGATTAAGGTGTTCGGGATTAAAAGCGTCAATTAAGATTATAATCATCCAAACATATTCTAATTTATGGTATTTTAGCATAATTAAATACTCTAGATACGTTCCTAGCAATACTAGCAACATGATAATTGAAGTACAGTCCCCTTCACTAGTGCGTTTACAGGGTCTCGTCTTATAATCATTCCACAAATCATTGCCTTTGAGATATTTATTTTAGTATTGTTTTACTTTGATTCCTTAATATGTTTACTTGTACGATTTTCCTTCTGTCGAATGTAAATATACACAGGGCTACCACACTGCATAAAACCTGATGAGCCCCTGTAAACGCACTAGTGAAGGGGACTATACATGACACAACAGCTCACTAAAATGACAATGTGGGTGTGAAGTCAATAGCAGTTCTCGTCAGGTCAAGATGGGTCAAAACATCTCACTGTTTAAGGTAGAGTTAAACGATTTTCTCGGTAAAATCTTTGACGTGAAGTAACTTAACAAAATCCTCAGTTTGAGTATGTAAATTCGGTTCCGACTCCGAGTTCGGGTACGGAAATTGGTTTGCGTTGTCATATAATACGTTACACTATATACGTCACACTATATAATACATTACACTATATACACTACACAATATAATACGTTACATTATATAATACCTTACATTATATACATTACACTATATAATACGTTACATTATATACGTTACACTATATAATACGTTACATTATATAATACGTTACACTATATACGTTACACTATATAATATGACACGTTAAAAAAAATACTTGATTCTATGTATATCAGCCGCGTCACGTCGACTATTGTCTAAATGTTGTTTGAACGCCGTAAGCGATATAGTCTGTTTCCAACTTGAGTGAAGTGTAAACATTGTCGACCTCAATATTCACAGAGTATAGATGTTTTGAAGCCGCTCCGGGGGGTAAGGTTATGTTAGGTTAAGTAAGTTAAGTTTAGCGTTAGGTTAGGTTAAGTTTAGCGTTATGGTGCATGGTTAATCTTAAAAGCTGAAATAAGATGGAGGTGGTTAATCTTCAGGTGCTCTATCTCTCCTGTTCCTGACTGCCTTCACACACTACACACCACACTATCAACTGCTACACCACACAACACAAGAGTGAGTGAGTAGTGAAGATGATGATCTGAAGGTAAGAGGTACAAATTAAACACTGAAACTAACGTAATTTTAATGCCTTTTTATACCACTCCTATCATCCCTTCCTATATACTCCCTTACAATCACCCTCTCCCACACATACTAACCTCCCATCACCCTCTCCCACACACTCGTCTCCCTAGCACTCTCCTTCCTTCATTCCTCTTCCACACACTCCCCTTCCCTTTACGCCGCCTCATTAAAATTCTGGAAAGAATATAAATGAATAAAGTTTGGAAAGATGATGATGATGATGATGATGATGATTGTGTTTTAGTGAAGGAGGGGGGGGGGGTGTTGTCTTGTGGTCTCTGCTGGAAAAAAGACCCTACTTTTCCTCCTATGCAACGAACATACAACAAACTGGTTTTTGGAATGTTAGTCCTGGGCAGTCTGGCGGTTGGGCTATTAACAAAACCACTCAGTCAGTCAGTCAGTCATAAAACCTCCAACCAGTGTAGCAGTCAGATAGTAGAGAGCCACCACACAGAGCCACCAACCAGTCAAAGAATCAGTCAGTAGCAAAACCACCAACCAGTCAGTCAGTCAGGGTTATCTTGCGGTAGAATGTATACAGCTGTGGTAGAATGTATACAGCTGTGGTAGAATGTATACAGCTGTGGTAAAGTGTAACACAGTTGTGGTAGAGTGAACGGTGGTAGTATGTGTACAGTTCACTATAACAAGTATAGAATTCATTAATATTTTCCAGTGGCTTAATTTTTTTTCGCCATTACTATACACATCAATGATCTTCTGTGAACGACAAGAGGCCAAGTTTTTCTTTATGCAGACTATGCAACCTTCCATAGAATAACATAGCATACAGTCTCACTTTTGTAATATGACCTTCTCTGTGTAACTGAGTGGAGTGCTTCAGATAATTTAATTTGAATTATTTTTTTTTTGTCATTTGTTCTGTTCGTGTAAATAACCTGGTTTTCCCTCCTCCCAGTTTAACCTACCGGGTAGAGGACAACTCAAGACCGGTATCCTTCGTCTCAGGTGTTGGACACATGAACTTAACCAAGAAACCTGTAATTATCGCTCGGGGACTTGACTATTCTCATTATCAACAAGACAAAACAAAAAACTTCAACCCCAGATTGTAAAAAAGGACACGGTAATCCCATTGATAATAATTTATTCACGTCATCTGCCAAAGTTCTTCTGTAACTCAACCACAACTTCGCCGCACCCATCATTTTACCCATAACTACTAACCACAACCGCGCCGCACCCATCATTTTACCCATAACTACTAACCACAACTTCGCCACATCCGTCATTTTACCCATAACTACTAACCACAACCGCCACATCCGTCATTTTACCCGCTAACCACATCATTTTACCCATAACTACTAACCACAACTTCGCCACATCCGTCATTTTACCCGTAACTACTAACCACAACTTCGCCACATCCGTAACTACTAACCACAACCGCGCCGCACCCATCATTTTACCCATAACTACTAACCACAACTTCGCCACATCCGTCATTTTACCCGTAACTACTAACCACAACTTCGCCACATCCGTCATTTTACCCGTAACTACTAACCACAACTTCGCCGCACCCATCGCCTATTTTTTCAGCTTGAGACAATAAACCTAGAACCAGTTGAAATTCCTGCCAATGATTTTCTACTACTTTAAAAAATATCTGCCTTGAATCTAAGTCCCTAAGTAAACAGTCGGTCACCTCGTATGTCCTGCCATGATAAAAACTTCCTGGAGTAGTTTTTAGTCAGTGTGAGGGAGTAACGTTGTATATTTGCTTCTAGTCTGTAAGTGATGGTCGTGTTCGTCTCTTCCCTCAGTTCCTCCACCAGTAGTTATAAATATTATGGCCGAGTCTGGATTTTCAGATTCGTAAAGTTTATTTTCTCGTTTAATTCTGGAAAAGAGGATAGAGAGAATTTCTGAATCGTGTTGGCCGCCAGTCTGAGTCAGATGTGTTCCCATGACAGTCTGAGTCAGATGTGTTCCCATGACAGTCTGAGTCAGATGTGTTCCCATGACAGTCTGAGTCAGATGTGTTCCCATGACAGTCTGAGTCAGATGTGTTCCCATGACAGTCTGAGTCAGATGTGTTCCCATGTCTCAGGTTAGAGTTATGTTCCTATAGTTGGTGAGATGTGGGTTTTCTCTTTTAGTTGCCGAATAAGTTGTGGATTATAGTAACAATTATTGGGTAATGTTTCTGCTCACTCTGATCGTACCATCCTCCTCCTAAAACTGTGTCACCTTCCGCTTCTCACTGGTACATTATTTTCACTTATCTGTCTTATTACCAGGTTCAGTGCTGTCTGTATAACACCCTGTACTAAAGCAAAAGTGCCGGTAGTTTTATACATACAGAGCATTATATTGGTTCGTGATGTCTTTGTCTGCTTAGTCTTTGTCTGCTTAGTCTTTGTCTGCTTAGTCTTTGTCTGCTTAGTCTTTGTCCAATCATCTCGCGTTTGGGGGCCTTTCCATCTCCTTGATAAACTAGTTTGTTCATCATCAATACGACTTGTGAATTTGTTCTAAGCCTCGTTTATTGTCGTAATTTGTTGTGCCTCTATGTATCACTGGACGAGTCACGTAGTCTGAGTTACACTATTCTTCAGTTTTCTCAGATGGTCTTTATAACTCAAAAATTCTCCCAGTACAAGAGTCGTTTACCGTCTCTGAACACTGCCAGTTTTTCACAACCATCTTTAGTTTTCTGTCGAGTGAAGGACCAATGTGTCTAGTGTGGTTTATGATTATTTACTTTATTGTTTAATTGATCATCTGACGATAATTTACCGCCATCCACAACACTCAGATCCTCCTGTATGATTTAACATTATTTTAATTAACTCAGACGGGGTGAATAATAACATTGTTTGAATTATGTTTGTTATAGTGTTATATTATTGTGTTTTTGCTCTGATATTACAGGTAAGGTTTAGTATATAAGGTAAATAAACTAATGGGATTTTATATCGAGTCTGTAAAAGTGATAAATTTACAGCATCTAAACCCAACACTCGATATGCGATGTCTTCCGTTTATGAGAAAGTGTAGAGTTTGGGTATCAGTAGACGGTAGAGAGGCTAAAGCTGGCCTTCGATGGGGTGTTGTTCATCGTCAGTTCTCCATAAGTTTTTCGCCTTTACTGTTAGAACAAGGACTCCCTCAAGGTCCTGCCTCTGACATCTCTCCCAGCACCGGTCCATTATGCTAGCAGTCATCTTGAAAACGTGATAATCGCCGCTCCTCCGACAGTTAGGTCCAGTAGTCATGAACTGTGAGAGGAAGGTGAAGAGTCAGGGTTGAGCGCGACACCCAATCAACACACATTCATCTGTCCAGCTCCTACGTGACCAAAAGAGCGTCAGTTCTGTATCATGGTGTCTTTAGGAAACTATAGCTTTCTGTTTGGTGTAATAATAACTATATTTGTAATAGATCAGTAATGGTGGTAATATAACTATGGTAGTAATAGCACCATAGTAATAATACTAATAGTCCCGAAGTAGCAATAATAGCAATAGATCCAGAGTAGCAATATTACTAATAGAACCAAAGTAGTAGTAGTAGTAGTAATAGTAGTTGTAATAATAGTCATATATGAAAAACTAATTCCTTTGTTATTGTTAAGTTTATACATGAAAGCTATTCGTACCCCGATGATGCCAGTGATGGGATTGAGTAACTTTCTTAATGATACTGATACAACTTTGTTTTTTCAATGTTGTGAACGAGATCGGCAAAATTTTCAATGGTGTTGGAATATCTGTATCTAAAACACTGTTACCATTTTTTTATTATTATTTATTCCTCAGGGATGATGGTCATTGGTGCTGAAAATAAGTACATACAGGGGTTATTGAGTTAGGTCTGGATTATATTTTGTAGGTGTTTTTCACTTTTTTTTTTTTTTAGTTTAATAAAATCAGGAAATTATGATGCCTCTGACTTTTGGTTACCCTGTGTGTTGCCCTGTCAGCCCTTGTGGGGCAGGGTATTGTTTTTGGTCCTGTCTAATTGTCTGTCCAAAAATAACTCGAAAAAGCATTGGGGTTTTACACCAACCTTGGCTGATGCGAACAACATGTGACCAAGTCCTCAACATAAGGTTTCGGTGAAATTCGCGTCCAAATTGATCAAGTGTTTCCAAGGTACCAATTCCTGCAATAAAAACAAGGTTAATTTCCCCTATTTACCTAATGGTCATCCTGCCTTGAGTGGCCCTGGAAGGAGGAGGAGGAGGAGGAGGCCAGTGGCATGTGTACGATCACCTCAGTATTCTTAGTCGTCTTTTCCAGGACTATTTTGAAATCCAGTACTGCTCTCGCTTCCACAGCTTGAACTGGTAGACTGTTCCATAGATCTACCACCCTATGTGTTAAGAAGTATGTATTTATCCTGCACGACACATAGCGAGCTTGAAGTTGGGTCCTCCTCTGTTTACACCGTGTGTCCACCCTGGGCTTACGTCGTCGATCCCTTTCAAGATATTTAATGTATCCACGAGATCCGCCCTATTGTGTCTAGCCTGTAGTCTTGGCAGTCCTAAGACCCTCAGTCTACTTAGGAACCATCTTAGGGGTGTTATGTCTTTCTAGAGGCTGGTCTCCATGCCTGTCTACAGGGGTCCAGATGGGGTCGTAAGAGACTCTTTAAAAGTTGTAGGAACATTTTATTATTTTTGTATATGATTGTACGACTTATATTGCCTGAAGTTTGGTTGCTTTTTCACTGCTTCTGTTTGTTGCGCTGGGCTCAGTAAATGGTCTATCACAGTGGTTCTTAACCTTTTTACTACCACGCCCCCTCTAGGAATTGGTCCTTCCCTCCACGCCCCCCTTGCATCTATGAATAAAATTCCCTCCCAGATTTTAAAGAAAAATGAAAAATATTGTGTTTTTAGTCTTTTTATTGAGTATAAATTAGTGAGATACTTGACACTGCTTCTTAGCTACTAGATCTTGAATGCGTGGTTGAATGCCAGAGAGTGCACAACGTAAATCCCCTTCAACGTTCAGCCTGTTTCTGTACTTGGTCTTGACAGCAACGAGCGTGGAAAATGCAACTTCACAAAGATAGTTGGATCTGAACATAGTTAGAATCCAAAGAGCCTGATGTGAGATCAGAGGGTAAACAGTAAGGTACTTGACCCAGTAAGTCTCAAGATCCAGTTCTTTGAAGTCTTCCTTAGCTGTGGAGTTGAACTTCAACTCAAGAAACTCCTCTTGCACTTCATCCGAAACATCAGCTACTGCACATTGAAATGGGTTCCTGATGAATTTCCAGGCTACACGCTTCTCATCTATCTCTGGGAAGTATCTGATGAATTCTGTTTTCAAGTCAGTTAGATGAGTGATTATTTGTTTCTTTAACTCAGAATCAAGGTTGCCGTGAATGAGAGCAGAATCCAAGTTACTAATACTGGCTGTATTTCCCTGCTGAATTCGACACTTCCAGAGGTCGAGTTTGGCCATGAAGGTTCGAATGGTGTCGTGGTGCATGATGATGTTGATGTTTTTCCCTTGTAGTTTAAGGTTGACAGCAGTCAACGCTTCGAATATGTCCACCAGGTAAGCTAGAGATAGCTGAAAGCCTTCAGACTGGAACTTGTCATGGAGATCTGCCTTCTGCTTCGAATCAAGAAATATTGCTACGTCTTCTCGTAGTTCATAAAGCCGTCCAAGCATGTTCCCCTTTGATAGCCATCGTACGTTCGTTAGAAAAAGCAAGGTTTCATGTTCAAATTCCATATCCTTACACAGCAGTTTGAAGAGACGACTGTTTAAGGCTCCAGCTTTGATAAAGTTGACTACCTTGTTAGCCACGTTCAGGACATCCTTCATTTCAGCAGGTAAAGTTCTGGATACTAAGGATTCACGATGAAGTATTCAGTGTGTACCTACAACAGACGGATTTTTTTCTTTCACCATTGTAATGAATCCAGACTGCAGACCAAGCATGGCTGGAGCTCCATCAGTGCACACCCCTACCAGCGAGTCCCACGAAAGGTGGTTTTCCTGAAAGAAGTTTGATGCATCATGAAAAATAGCTGCTGCTGTTGTACAACTTTCCATGGGGTGACAGAACAGCATTTCCTCTTTTACACTGTTGCCTGACACATACCTCAACAGCCTTAACTGAATAAATGTGAGAGAAGAGGAATTATTGCCACGGACGTGTGCAGAAGACTGGGAGAGAACGGGGCTCACCAGTCACCAACGAGCAGTATACAGGTCCAGGACGAGTTAACCCCCCCCCCCATGGGTTTCGAGGGATAGGGAGGAGGGTCAATAAGTACAGAAAATGGTAAGCCCTAAGTAAAAAAAGTAGCCTATAGAAAACTGAAGTTATAAGGCGATACTTTTGCATTTTTTCATAAACTTCTCAATAGTAGTCCACGCTCTTGTTAAGAGAATAAAAACTATAATTATAATTAGAGAAATTCCTACTTTTTCCCAAGGGCTTGCGCCCCTCCCCCCTGAAAATTACTGACGCCCCCCAGGTTAAGAACCACTGGTCTATCACGACGCCTAGATCGTTTTTCTTATCAACAGTTTCCGAAAAAGTGTTATTCACAGAAATGGTGTGATTCGGGCTCACTTATCCGTCAACTCTTGTTTAAGCAAAGTTCCCTCGTCTAAACTTCACTTTAATAAACGAGTGGGATTTCATTCGACTTGTTCTTAATATACTTTTGTGTGTTTTTCGCTTAGTTTAGCCAATATGACACGAAATTGCAGTCTTGAAGTGGAGTTTTTCAACCATCTTGCTCAAACTTGTCGTATGGTTTTATACTCACCCTGCAATCTGTTCATTCTTTGTTTTAGATAAGTGAGTGGTAATGCACTCAGGTAGGGAATTAATTTATCTAATATATACAGGTATCTTATAATGACTTGTTATTAATTTTCCGTTTTTCTAATCATTTGAACACGTCTGTGAATTCGTTTGTGTGTGTAGCATCATTAATTAGCCAATCATCTGACATTACGGAAATTACGTTCATCAGAGACCATGGTGCCGGAACCCAAAAACGTACTTTATTGAACACTGGCAGCAATTAGTGAGCGTCCATCCGTGTGTTGGCATTTTGAGGAGTCACACTGGGAGGAAGCTTGTGAGAGCAGTGAGGGCCGGGTTTTCACCTCCTCGTCAGCTGCTGTGTCTGCCCTACCCTCTCTACCAAACTCTCCTTAGCTGTAAACAAGATGAATATGATTTAACTGCTACAGATGCTATTTTCCCCCCCCCCCACCACTTACCAGTTTACTAATCATTGGGTGGTGGTTGTGTTCTCTGTTACGACTTCCAGTGTTTAGTGCGTGAGGAAACCAAAATACCCAGAGAAAATCATCACAAACATCTACCTCGTGGTCTGGAACATGCAGTGTAAAACCACAGTAGATCCTTAACTCACATCATTATTGAATTAAGTCTCTATGAATATCTAGAGGCTGCCTACGATAGATTATATATATATATATATATTTTGTTCCCTTGTTTTTCCTTGTAGTGATGTGTGATGGCAGTGACGATACCGTATATATAGTTACTGATAATAAACAATTCGTGTCTGAGTCGTATGATAGTCACCAGACAATATAGATAAAACCACTAGGTACTGTATGATTAATCTCTCTCTCTCTCTCTCTCTCTCTCTCTCTCTCTCTCTCTCTCTCTCGTCATAATCTACCAATCTAGTTACTATTGGGAAATAAGTATAAGCGAGTCAGGTGTCGGTGTGACGTTGGCAAGAGGGACAAGATTATCACCAAAAAAGAACATAAAAAACACATTAGGAAAGATTCGTAAGATGGTGGTGGTGGTGCGGCGGATGTGGCAGGGGGAGGGGGGAAGGGATTACTCACCGTTATCTCTTTTGCCACTACGAGCATTTGATAGCACCAGCACGAGCAATTGATAACGACAATACAAGCATAACAGTGCCGGTATGGATGAGAATTTCACTCCACTAAAGTATTCAACAACATCTCGACACGCTTGATTTAAAATACATTATTTCTCCTTGAACGAGTATCATAACATGTTCAACACAAGCGTTCGACATCACCAGCTCGAGCGTTCATCAATACCAATAGCAAGTGAACAAAAAAATAAAAAATAAAAAATAATAGAGAGAAAATAAAGAAAACAGGTTAACTCCGGAAACACTGTCAAATATATATTTTTTTTCCGAGACTGACGCACAAGAGTAACGTACTTTCCTGTTGTTAAATATTTATAACGAACGAACACGACAACCTTTTTTAATACGCGTCATAGCTACCAGCACTGATGACGTTCGTGGCGAGATGGTTTGTTTGTGTTTAATGATCAAGGGAATACGACAGAGAAGACTTGACCACCTCCTACTGCTTCCCGAATCCTCCAGCTAACAATAAAGTAACACCCACCCTCCTTCTCCTCCTCCAGCTTGCAACAGAGTCCCACCCACCTCCTCCAGCTGCCACCTGTGTTTTATTTTTTAGGTGTTATCAGAAGGCTTTGATTACTTTATTTATCCATAAGTTTAATTATGAACTTAAATTAGTCTTTTGTGTTGTTGAGTTCTTAGCATACATCACTAAGGTGTTTACATTGACCTACCTGTGATACCTGTACATATTGCATTGTTACATCACAACACCTTTAGCACTTACTAAACCATGGCGAAGATAGAGAAAGGTGTGACGTCTAGCTACCGTGAGGGCCAGCTACCGTCACTAATGTGTTACAGGGAGTGATGACTAGCTACCGTCACTACTGCGTTACGAGGAGTGAGGGCCAGCTACCGTCACTACTGCGTTACGAGGAGTGAGGGTCGGCTACCGTCACTACTGTGTTACGGGGAGTGAGGGCCAACTACCGTCACTACTGTGTTACGAGGAGTGAGGGTCAGCTACCGTCACTACTGTGTTACGGGGAGTGAGGGCCAGCTACCGTCACTACTGTGTTACGAGGAGTGAGGGTCAGCTACCGTCACTACTGTGTTACGGGAGTGAGAGGGTCAGCTACCGTCACTACTGTGTTACGGGGGGAGGAGGGTCAGCTACCGTCACTGTGTTACGGGGAGTGAGGGCTGCTACCGTCACTACTGTGTTACGGGGAGTGAGGGTCAGCCACCGTCACTACTGTGTTACGGGGAGTGAGGGCCAGCCACCGTCACTTCACTGTAAGCTACGTGGGGAGTGAGGGGCCAGCTACCGTCACTACTGTGTTACGGGAGGAGGGTCAGCTACCGTTACTGTGTTACGGGGAGTGAGGGCTGGCTACCGTCACTACTGTGTTACGGGGGAGGAGGGGCCAGCTACCGTCACTACTGTGTTACGGGGAGGAGGGCCAGCCACCGTCACTACTGTGTTATTGGGGGAGTGAGGGTCAGCTACTGTCACTACTGTGTTACGCAGCTTCTGTCTCAGCGTTTGTGTTGTGGAAACACCTATCGCTCCTCCCTGTTGTTTATTTTTCATGCAAAGTGTGCGCGTGTGAGTCTGAGAGGTGCGCGCGCGCGTGTGTGTGTGTGTGTGTGTGTGTGTGTGTGTGTGTGTGTGTGTGTGTGTGTGTGTGTGTGTGTGTGTGTGTGTGTGTGTGTGTGTGTGTGTGTGTGTGTGTGTGTGTGTGTGTGTGTGTGTGTGTGTGTGTGTGTGTGTGTGTGTGTGTGTGTGTGTGTGTGTGTGTGTTTAATAGTAATAATAATAATAATAATAATAATAATATAATAATAACAATAATAATTAATGGTTTATTGAAAGAGCATGGCAGCCGGAAGGCTGAAAATATACAGTTACATAACTGGGGAATGAGTCTCTTGATTGACAAATAATATACAAGTAACATAAGTGATATAAATATGATATATAATAACTAGGTGGGGAGAAGCTCAAACTACAGGGCATTTCAACATAGTGACAGTGGAAAAAGCAAGATTGACTGGGAGTGAATACACTGGTTGATTACAAATTATTGATAATTTTTACAATGGTTGGGACTGGGCTGTTCTTATAGCGATCAGTTCGTGCTCGTATGGGCTGGATGCGGTTGTGGTGTCGAACAGCAATTCTCGGGCAAGGGATCTCAGGTGGTAGTAGGAGCCAGTGTCGAGGATGGTGCAAAAGCTTATCACCAAATTTGCAGATGAGGTCGTGGTGATGGTCAGAGAGAGCCGATAGGGTCAGTGTGTTGAGCGCTTCTTGATGTGAAATAGGAAGGGGAGAGAATAATCTTGCATGCCCTCTTTTGCACTTTTTCTAGGTGTTTACTTTGTGTGGCATTTAGGGAGGAAGACCAGGTGGGGGAGGCATAGGTGAGCTTGGGAAGTATGAATGTTGAGTAAACACTGAGGAGCTCGGGCGCAGGAACTCCTAGGGACTTGAGTCGGCGGAGGAGGTGGAGACGGAAACCGGAGGATTTGTCAACTTCACTGACACGTGTGTGTTAGTGCGTGCGTGCGTCCGTCCATCTGTCCGTGTGTGTAGTTAATTGTTTTTTTTATCCCAAATGTCATATAATTAAATCTCCCAAGAATACAAAGGAGGTTTGACCTCCCCACCCCAACATATTTGTCCTCCTCCTCCTCCACCTCCTCCACCTCCCACCCCGCCCCTCCTCCTCCTCCCTCCCTCCTCCACCTCCCCTCCACCTCCCACCCCTGCTTCCTCCCTCTACCCCCTGCCCTCCCTCCACCTCCTCTCCCCTCTCCTCCTCCTCCTCCTCCTCCTCCTCCTCCTCCTCTCCCCTGCTCCTCCTCCTCCTCCTCCTCCTCTCCCTCCTCCTCCTCCTGGTATGTCAGAGGCCTCGAGAGGTGGTCGACCATGGTAGTGTGATAGACACACACAGACATATATATATATATATATATATATATATATATATATATATATATATATATATATATATATATATATATATATATATATAATATACCTTTATCTCTTTATTTTTCATAAACCTTTATGACTTCACAGGCCTCTCTCTCTCTCTCTCTCTCTCTCTCTCTTATTGTTTCAGGCTTTATCAGGCAATAAGAGATATTAGGACTCCTCGTCTCGTCGTGCCCATTAAACCCCACAGCTAGTCAACACCACCTGCAGGGTCTTTCCTTTAAGGCAGGTAATATTGTGTTTTGGTCCGGCTGAGACTATAACTTCGTATATACATGGTTGGTGGTGATCCTTTGTCTGAATAACCTAACCTAACCTAACCTAACCTAACCTAACCTAACCTAACCTAACCTAACCTAACCTAACGGAACGTAAAGCTGAACGTTCTATTTTAAGAAACGAAAATACTCACCAGTAAATTGCCTACGTTACCTCTTGACTGTATAAGCACGCAGTAGACCTCCTCCCCCTCCTCCTGAAACCTGTTTATAAGTCCTGCTTGCTGACTAGTTACTGCAGGTGGTGAAGCTGCTAGTTACTGTAGGTGGTGAGGCTGCTAGTTACTGTAGGTGGTGAGGCTGCTAGTTACTGTAGGTGGTGAGGCTGCTAGTTACTGTAGGTGGTGAGGCTGCTAGTTACTGTAGGTGGTGAGGCCGCTAGTCACTGCAGGCAGCGTAGCTGCCAGTCACTGCAGGTGAGGCCACAAAGGTTACCGTAGGTGGTGCAGCCGCTAGCCACCGCAGGTGGTAGCTCGCTAGGTTACCGCAGGTGGTGAAGCTGCCAGTCACTGCAGGTGGTGAGGCCGTTAGTCACTGCAGGTGGCAGAGGGGCCGCCAGCCACTGTAGGCAGAGGCCGCTAGTTGGCTGTAGGTGGTGAGGCTAAGTTACTGTAGGTGGTGAGGCTGGGCAGTTACTGTAGGTGGTGAGGCTGCTAGTTACTGTAGGTAGTGAAGCTGCTAGTTACTGTAGGTGGTGAGGCTGCTAGTTACTGTAGGTGGTGAGGCTGCTAGTTACTGTAGGTGGTGAGGCTGCTAGTTACTGTAGGTGGTGAGGCTGCTAGTTACTGTAGGTGGTGAGGCTGCTAGTTACTGTAGGTAGTGAAGCTGCTAGTTACTGTAGGTGGTGAGGCTGCTAGTTACTGTAGGTGGTGAAGCTGCTAGTTACTGCAGGTGGTGAAGCTGCTAGTTACTGCAGGTGGTGAGGTGGCTGCTAGTTACTGTAGGTGGTGAAGAAGCTGCTAGTTACTGTAGGTGGTGAGGCTGCTGTTACTGTGCAGGTGGTGAGGCTGCTAGTTACTGTAGGTGGTGAAGCTGCTAAGCTACTGTAGGTGGTGATGTTGGCAGTTACTGTAGGTGGTGAGGCTGCTAGTTACTGTAGGTGGTGAGGCTGGTTAGTTGGCTGTAGGTGGTGAAGTTGCTAGTTACTGTAGGTGGTGAAAGCAAGTAGTTACTGTAGATGGTGAGGTTGCTAGTTACTGTAGGTGGTGAGTCAAGTAGTTACTGTAGGTGGTGGTGCTGCTAGTTACTGTAGGTGGTGAGGCTGCTAGTTACTGTAGGTGGTGAAGCTGCTAGTTACTGTAGGTGGTGAGGCTGCTAGTTACTGTAGGTGATGAGGCTGCTAGTTACTGTAGGTGGTGAGTCAGTTACTGTATGTGGTGAGGCTGCTAGTTACTGTAGGTGGTGAGGCTGCTAGTTACTGTAGGTGGTGAGGCTGCTAGTTACTGTAGGTGGTGAGGCTGTTAAGTTACTGTGGTGGTGGTGAGGCTGCTAGTTACTGTAGGTGGTGAGGTTGTTAGTTACTGTTGGTGGTGAGGTTGCTAGTTACCAGGTGGTGAGGCTGCTAGTTGGCTGTGGTGGTGAAGCTGTGTTGGCTGTAGATGGTGAGGCTGGGCAGTTACTGTAGGTGGTGAGGCTGTTGGGGCTGTAGGTGTGTGAGGCTGTTGCTACTGTAGGTGGTGAGGCTGCTAGTTACTGTAGGTGGTGAAGCTGCTAGTTACTGTAGGTGGTGAGGCTGCTAGTTACTGTAGGCATGAGGCTAAGTAGTTACTGTAGGTGGTGAGGCTGCTAGTTACTGTAGGTGGTGAGGCTGCTAGTTACTGTAGGTGGTGAGGCTGCTAGTTACTGTAGGTGGTGAAGCTGCTAGTTACTGTAGGTGGTGAGGCTGCTAGTTACTGTAGGTGGTGAGGCTGCTAGTTACTGTAGGTGGTGAGGCTGCTAGTTACTGTAGGTGGTGAGGCTGGGAAAATGTTACAACTTGTGGCATCTGAAGAGTATCACCTGAAGTTTAGCCCCTTAGCTTATTTCACCTTTTAATTAACCACCCGAATGATAATTTAACCTAACGCTAATCCAATCTAACTTCACGCTCACCTAACCTAACCTAACCTAACCTAACCTAACCTAACCTAACTTCACGCTGACCTAACCTAACCTAACCTAACCTAACATAACCTAACCTAACCTAACTTCACGCTGACCTAACCTAACCTTCTGTAATTTAACGCTGACCTAACATAATACTAACCTAACCTAATGCCAATCTAACCTAACCTAACCTAATGCCAACCTAACCTAACTTAACCTAACCTAACCTAACCTAATCTAACCTAACCCTGTGTTGCCTCGCATGAAATTAAAGGATGATATAATTGTCTCTTTCGTATTAAGAATGAATTATAATGAAGGATTTAGTGAGAGAAATGAGAAGAGGAAGAGAAGAAGGTAAGAGGAGATAAATGAGAAGAGAACAAAGAGGGAAATGGAAAGTGAGTAGAAGGGTAAGACGTGAAGATTATGGGTAGGGAAAATGTGAGGAAAGGTAGGAGAGAGGGAGAGAAATGGTTAGGAAAGGTAGGAGAGAGGGAGAGAAATGGTTAGGAAAGGTAGGAGAGAGGGAGAGAGAGGGAATGGATGTTATCGAGCGTGAAGAGAGAGGCTGACACGTTTAATACATACAGGGGGGCCGACTGTCACGTCCCTATTGTGTATTCGGATACCTGTAGACCTCTCTTCCTCAGTGCCCCCTTGCCAGTGTTTCCTCTCCTACTGTCTCCCTTAGTGTCTCCTCCCCCCTGTCTCCCTTAATATCTCCCCCCGTGTCTCCTCCCTCCTGTCTCCCTTAATATCTCCCCCCCCCTTGTCTCCTTAGTATCTCCCCCCTCGTGTCTCCTCCCCTCCTGTCTCCCTTAGTGTCTCCTCCCTCCTGTCTCCCTTAATATCTCCCCCCCCCTTGTCTCCCTTAGTATCTCCCCCCACCCGTGTCTCCTCCCCTCCTGTCTCCCTTAGTGTCTCCTCCCCTCCTGTCTCCCTTAATATCTCCTCTCCTCCTGTCTCCCTTAATATCTCCCAGTGTTTCCTCCATGTCCTCCTCTATCTGATCTCCCTATCTGACACATGACTATCGACTCCCCGTGTAAAATATAACGTAAATCGTAAACAATAAGTAGAGTGTTAATCATATATATTGTAAATGTAAATATCAGTAAATATGAAGGTTTTTATCTCGGTAATAATTCAATTAAGATATATTAGGTCATGGTAGTTTTTGTGAGTACCAGAAGGAAAGGTAGACGACCCAGGAAGAACTAACCTTTCCGCCTTGTGACGCCATCCCACCGGACCTGGTCTGCCTGAACCTAGATACCGTGGAGGAGAGGTGGGGGAGGGGGGGAGGGAAGGTGTGGTAGGAGGAGGAGGTGGGGTAGTAGAGGAGGAAAATATTAAGGAGGGGTAAGAAGGAGTGAAGGAGGTGAAGGAGAATGACGGTGAAGAATAAGCAGAGAAGGATTACTAATACTGTTACTATTACTCTTGGTGTTACTACTAATGTTGGTGTTAGTAATACTGTTACTCCTATTGCCATGTTACGATTATTGTTACTACTATTGTTATTACTACAATTACTACTACTGTCAATGTTACAAGTACTGTAACAATTACTGTTATTGTTACTAGTACATTTACTACTACTGTTACTGCTACTGTTAATATTATTGATATTTTACTACTATTACTACTACTACTACTACTACTACTACTACTACTACTACTACTACTACTATTTTTTTTTTTTTTTTTTTACGTGGCCTCCAGCCTCCCCCAATAGCCACACCTTCGCCACCATTTATTTACCTTAATATTAAATATCCTAATACATAAGAAACTATCCTATCTGTGTTAAATTAGTTGAGCCGCAGATCCATGCGGCATTCAGTGACTGTAGCCTCATAGTCGATATCTGCAGCAGTTGTCGGAGTAGGGGCAGAAGCTCTCGTTCCCCTGAGGCAGAGCAAATCCGACCGAAGGAGAGAGAAGGACAGTCGACATCTCATCCAGGCTGTGACATAACTTCTGGGCTGCTGCTTCTGTTCGGAGATCAGCTCCGCGAGTCTGGCGTAGAAACATCTTGCACTTGGGCCCATCCCACCAGAGGTTGTGAACACTAGAGGAGTGAAGCTGCCTTGATCAACATTTTGAATTCTCTCCCCATATGCCCTTCTCTTGTCGTTCTCGTTCCTCCTATGCGCAGCATCGAGAGCTAGGTTACGGTGACAAACGGCCATGGGATCAAAAATCCTGATGTCGAAGAAAGCTCGCTGTCCCCGCGTCCAGAATCCTCGAGCACTGACGTCCACACGGGCTTCGTTAGATGTGTTTGAAGTCCTGTGTTGGAAGATCTCGCCATCCAGTGGAAGGAGGGTCGGTTCTACCATGACGTCCCGGCAGATTTCCTTCAACATATTTGCTGTGAGATCCCTTACCTCGTCATGCCTCATGCATATGAAGCCCCCCTTCTTGCAAACCATGGCGTGATCGCCATCATAGGAAGAGCCACACACGCATTGGGAGGGCAAACCATCTACTGGCCAACCGTACCTTAGAGCAATGGCATCTGTAAATTTCTTGATTGTTAAGGCTGAAACCATTTGCCCTTATCGGTAACGTAGTTAGCCAGTTCGAGGCGCCCACCTCCTGCGCTATAGCTACTTTTTTTGTCCAATTTTCTGGAACCAGCAGCAATAGTTGCTGCAACATGTCATTTTGGCAGTGCTGCCGATCTGTTGTAATGGACCTACGGATCTTATTAACTTCGCTGGTGTCCACTTCCCCTGTTGCATTCTGGGCTATTATGTGGTCAGTGAGGGCTGCCGTGAGCTTAAGTGAATTTTGATGTTCAGAGTCAGCAATCTCCTCTGGATTAGTTAGTCCCATCCCTCCCAGTCTTGGTGGAAGTGCAAGAAGTGTTCTTTCTGCTAGGGTTAAGTCGTGGTGTTTCACTAGTTTGGGAATGAACTTGACACTGATTGCTTCTTCCAAAGGGTGGAGGAGAGGTCGGATCTCAGGGATGGTACGCATCAGGTAGTTCCAACGATGCTTGACTCCATGTGTGAATGCTGCAAAGGCCGCATGTGGCTCTGTGTTAGCAATCTCCGATAGAGCATGGATTTCGCTCACCCACTCATTCACTTTTCCCCCTACGTACTGGGTCTTGAAGTCCGTAGTGCCAATTACCGCGCCTAGATGTCTTTGGCCGTCCTTAGTTATTTTAACCTCACTTTCGCCGAAAACCTCCACAGCCCGATCATAATGATCTGGCTTCACGATGAGGAAGGATTTGCTGGCGTTAGGGTGGTACCCTATATGTGGACCTCGCGATGTTACCAGGTCCCACCACTTTTTGATGTCTTCCACTTTTCCTGCTCCTGTGAGGTCATCATCATATGCCACTTGTTTGACCCCAGTTGTTTCATACTTTATTTCTTGTTGGAGCACTGATAGGCCTATTGCATACATTGCCATTGCAACGGGGTCCCCCTGTGTTGTTCCCTCGGTCGACTGTAGGATGGTATCACCTCGTAGAGCCTTGTTGTTTACTATGTAGAGGTCTGAAGGATTCCTATACGAATTTTCAACATACATCGCAAAGCTAGGACACTTGATCTTGATGTTGTGCAGTGCAGCCTTGCGGTTAAGTATGTTGAATGCGTTTGAAGCATCCACCAGAAGAACGGCCTCACAATCACGCTGCTCAAATATCAATCTCATGGCGTGAATGGCCGCCTCCCCACCAGCCTGGTGGCCAGCACACACTTGTAGGTTCCCTGCTGCTGCCCTGACATCATCCTTTACCACCTCCATTATACACTTTCCGATGATCCGCCTCAGCACTTCCCCCACCCCTATAGGTCTACATCCTGGATTCTTTTCCAGAGGAATAAGGCGGCAGGCCGTCAGAGCCTGGAGGTGATGGCAGCAAGAGGATGCAAGCTTTCTTGCAAGGGTGGCAATGGCAATGCAGAGTTCGCTTGCTACAGGGCCAAACTTGTTAGTGCTGAGGATGACTCTCCAACCGTTTGCATCCAGACCTGAAGGGCCGGCTCCTCCTCGAGTCTTCAGTGCCTTTTTCCACACCATCTCTCCTGTTATTTTCTCGAACAGGACAACATTTGGTGGGATATAGTCACTACTGACTACTACTACTACTACTACTACTACTTTTTTTTTTTTCTTTTTTAACGTGGCCTCCAGCCTCCCCCAATAGCCACACCTTCGCCACCATTTATTTACCTTAATATTAAATATCCTAATACATAAGAAGCTATCCTATCTGTGTTAAATTAGTTGAGCCGCAGATCCATGCGGCATTCCGTGACTGTAGCCTCATAGTCAATATCTGCAGCAGTTGTCGGAGTAGGGGCAGAAGCTCTCGTTCCCCTGAGGCAGAGCAAAGCCGACCGAAGGAGAGAGAAGGACAGTCGACATCTCATCCAGGCTGTGACATAACTTCTGGGCTGCTGCTTCTGTTCGGAGATCAGCTCCGCGAGTCTGGCGTAGAAACATCTTGCACTACTACTACTACTACTACTACTACTACTACTACTACTACTACTACTACGCCACCATTTATTTACCTTAATATTAAATATCCTACTACTACTACTACTACTACTACGACTACTACCTTTCCACACATTTTATGACCTAACTACCCTAATTACCTACCCTAGCTGAGTTAGTTAAGTATCATATCTAAGCGGCATTCAGTGATGTTGCCTCATCGTCAATGTTATCATTGTTGGCTTAGGGCTGAAAGTCTTGTTCCCCTGAGACACAGTAGAGACCTCAGCAAGGGAGAAGGTTAAGTGACACCACAACCATTCCACGATGTAACTTCTGGGCTGCTGTTTCTGTTCTGAGAACACCTCAGCCAGTCTGGCACAGAAGCACCTTGCACTAGGTCCCATTTCACCCGATGTTGTAACCACCAGAAGAGTGAAGTTGCCTTGGTCCACATTCTGGATTCTCTTTGCAAGTCTCTGTTCTTTTCATTCTCTTTTCTACTGTGTGCATCCTCGAGAGACAGGTCATATCAAAGAAGGTTCACTTTCCCCTCCTCCACAATCCTCGAGCACTGACGTCCACTTGGGCCTCATTGGTTGTATTGGTAGTCCTGTGAATGAAGCGCTTGCCGTCCAAAGGGAGGATGGTCGGTTCCACTGACTAACGGCATATCTTCTTCAACGTATTCGCTGTGAGGTCCATTACTTCGTCGTGCCTCATGCAAGTAAAATCTTCCATCTTGTACACGCATTGGGTGGGCATGCCTTCCACTGGCCAACCATATCTTAGAGGATTAGCGTCTGTAAATTCTTGTTTGTTAAGACTTAAGTCCTTTGCTCTTCCTGGAGACGTTGTTTGCCAGTGTGAGGCGCCCACCATCTATGCTGCATCTACTTTTCTCTTCAAGTTCTCTGACAGTTGTTCTGTCAATTGGTGATTTTTTTTTTGCTTTTGGTATGCTGCCGTTCTGCCGTAATGGAACGTCGAATTTTGTATACTTCGTTGGTGTCTACCTCACTTCCTGCATTTGGTCTATGTGCTTAGTGAGGGCTGCCGTATGTGTCAGTTCTAATGTTCAGTGGCAGCTGGTCATCAGGGTTAGTGCTTCCCATTCCCCCTTGTCTCGGTGGTAGTGTAAGGAGTGACCCTTCTGCTGGGGTAAGGTGGTGGCTGTTCACGAGTGGTGGAATAAATGCGTTCCTTTTGGCTTCTTCTAGAGAACGGAGGAGAGGTCTGAATTCAGGGATATTGCGCTTCAGGTAATTCCAGCGATACTTAACTGTTAGGTTGCTGCTGCTGCATTTGCTGTTGCTGCTGTTGTTGCTGCGGTTGTTGCTGTTGTTGCTGATGCTACTGTTACTGCTGCTGTTGTTGCTGGTGCTACTGTTACTGCTGCTGTTGTTGCTGGTGCTACTGTTGATGCTGCTGTTGTTGCTGGTGCTACTGTTACTGCTGCTACTGTTACTGCTGCTGTTGCTGGTGCTACTGTTGATGCTGCTGTAGCTGCTGGTGCTACTGTTACTGCTGCTACTGTTACTGCTGTTGTTGCTGATGCTACTGTTACTGCTGCTGTTGTTGCTGGTGCTACTGTTACTGCTGCTACTGTTACTGCTGCTGTTGCTGGTGCTACTGTTGATGCTGCTGTAGCTGCTGCTGGTAATGTTGCTGCTACTGTTGCTGTTATTATTTTGGAAGTTAGAACCACAGGGATAACACATCAACATATTGAAGTTTGTAACTAGATATTAATACATCTGTATTATGATAATTAATCCATCAATCATAGACACAAGTTTAACGAATAAATTTTTCCTGTTTTGTGTACCAGTAACTTTAACCACGGTCATGTAAGTAAGGTGGGGAGTAAAACAGTCACTATTATCTTATCCAAAGCAGAACTTTACACAAGCCGACAGGTAACTTAATCTACTGCAGGTCGTCTTCAAGTAGTCAAGCGTACAATATTTGACTAATTACATTGCACGTGTTATATAATGCCTGTTAGCGCACACACACGCGCGAGTAAAGAAGCAACATCACACAAGTAAATGAGCTTCACAGTACATAGTGTTGGTATGAGAGGCCATCTGGGGGGTGGGGGGTGAGCCATTATCTGTCTTTACCGTGGGGTGCATAACAACTCGACCCATCCAACCTTGAAGTCGCTTGCCACAGCTATACTACGACGTGCATCTCTGTATCTAGAAATAAAAATGGGTGACAGTAAGAAAGAATAATGCTGTTTTCTAAGTCACGTGTTTAAAGTTATATAAGCTAGTGAGGATGTTGTTAATAACATCCGATAATGAGATAACGACATGTCACCTTGGAGACCCCCCCCCCTCTCTCTCTCTCTCTCTCTCTCTCTCTCTCTCTCTCACACACAAACACCCACGTAAACTTTACTTACTTTAAGAACGTCACGCTTGATGTCTTTTGTTGTCTGACACTCGCGAGGTGGGTTAGTTTTCCTCCTTTCTCCTGTTACCACGTATACACACCTGCACTTGTTACTTTCATCAGCAGACCGAAATCATAACAAGTTTATGTATCAATGCCTGCCTGGAGGAGGGGTGGGGGGTATGTACATTCCAACACCACCACTAGTTGACCTCGTGAGGCTGGTACATCCACTATGCACCTACCAGCGTCACACCTTTCACCTGCCAGCATCACACCTTTCACCTGCCAGCATCACACCTTTCACCTGCCAGCGTCACACCTTTCACCTGCCAGCGTCACACCTTTCACCTGCCAGCGTCACACCTTTCACCTGCAGCGTCACACACCTTTCACCTACCAGCGTCACACCTTTCACCTGCCAGCCACACCTTTCACCTTCACACCTTTCACCCTGCCAGCGTCACACCTTTCACCTGCCAGCGTCACACCTTTTTTCCTGCCAGCGTCACACCTTTCACCTGCCAGCGTCACACCTTTCACCTGCCAGCGTCACACCTTTCACCTGCCAGCGTCGCACCTTTCAACTGCCAGCGTCACACCTTTCACGTGCCAGCGTCGCACCTTTCACCTGCCAGCGTCGCACCTTTCAACTGCCAGCGTCACGCCTTTCACCTGCCAGCGTCACCCTACCCAGCAAACAAACACCTTTCAACACAAATTGAAACTTACAATCTATTATTGCAGTCGGTGTGGCTGAAGCACTTTTATTTACAGTTAACTAAACCTGGTATATTATTACACACACACACACACCGACGTTGTCCCACCTCCCTCCATTACTTTGGGCCCCAACACACTCCAGGCGTCACTATAGATAACAAACTAAATTAGAAACCACACGTCAGTGATATTGTCAAATCCTCCAGTTTTTGTCTCCACCTCCTCCGCCAACTCAAGTCCCTCGGAGTACCTGCGCCCGGGCTCCTCAGTGTTTACTTAGCATTCATACTTCTCAAGCTCACCTATGCCTCCCCTGCCTGTTCTTCCTCCCTAAATTCCATACAATGTAAACACCTAGAAAAAGTGCAAAAGAGGACATGCAAGATTATTCTCTCCCCTTCCTACTCCACATATCAAAAAGCCCTCAGCACACTGACCCTCTAGGCTCTCTCTGACCATCACCACGACCTCATCTGCAAATTTGGCCAGAAGCCTCTGCACCATCCTCGACACCGGCTCCTACTACCACCCGAGATCCCTCTCCCGCGTTTTACTGTTCGACACCACAATTGCGTCCAGCCCATATGAGCATGTACTGATCGCCTTAAGAACTACCCAGTCCCAACCATTGTAAAAATTATCAACAGCTCGTAATCAACCAGTGTTCGCTCCCAGTCAATCTTACCTTTTTGCACTGTCATTATGTTGAAATGCCCTGTAGTATGACCTATCCCCACCTAGTCATTATATATTATATTTGTATCACTTATGTTACTTGTATATTATTTGTCAATCAATAGACCCATTCCCAAATTATGTAACTGTATATTTTCAGCCTTCCGGCTGCCATGCTCTTTCAATAAATCTTTTATTATTATTATTATCACACACACACACACACACACACACACACACACACACACACACACACACATCTCCTACTGTGGTGTCCAGAGGTGAAAATGGGTTTTGGACATACAAAGTTTTATGATTGTGTTCCAATAATTATGATGCACTGGTTCCCTCTCCGGCAATTGTTACTCTGGCACCTTTGGGGAAGTTTTCTTATGGCCTCCGATTCAAAATGGCTTCCTGTGAAATCAGAAATTATTAAAATTATCACATATCTGTAATTTTGTATTTTCCACCACCAGTAAGTTATTGGGAACTCTTAAAGGTATAAATGAATGCAAAGAAGTTGTAGTTTTGGAATTTAATGAAGGAATTATTTTTAATTCGAAAAGTGAAACGCACACATTGATATATCACTCAGAGTATCGTCTTCCTATCTGAGGGCTGGCGACCACAGTCCTCTACTCTAAACGTTCTCAGGCTGTTTTTACCAATCCTCCAAGGTTTTGTATCTCTCCGGGGACACAGTTTTCAATTTAATTCATCCGTCCCAGTCTCTACCTCCCCTGGCCCTCCTACTCCCAACTTTGCTCATTAATATTTCTGTTGTTATTCCCTCATCCCTAATTATATTATATGAACAAAACAAAAATGTTTCTTGAATATTTAATTTTTGCTTATTGTGCCGTGAAGAGGGTTAACAAGAGCTGTGAAGAGGGTTAACAAGAGCTGTGATGAGGGTTAACAAGAAACTGTGCCTACCCAATATGGCGGCCAAATAAGAAAAACAGCATATTTTGGTTTATTATCATCCTGTCAATGATTTGGGTGTTAATTTGTATGTTTTTAATACCGTGGATTCTATTTATTTATTCAGTCATGTATTTTTTTTAGTCCTTATTTTTAAATGAAACTCGCCTACGTCCGTGTTAATGCCTGGTTTGAATTAGTTATATGTCATTTATCATAATATGGTGTTTGTTGAGTGAATGTGAAATATTCCGAGGCTGTTTCGTCAAATGTAGAGTGACTGCCGTTGGGCCAAGCCGTATGCGTTCAGTTAGGAAGAGGTTCATTTGCCAGTCAGTCTCAGAAGAACTTGATATAAACCTCAAAATACAGCTTTAAATAAGGGCAACGAAAGCCACAATTGATTATTACTATGATAAAAATATGATATATAGTTTATGGTTGAGGAATTATCAGAGAGAGAGAGAGAGAGAGAGAGAGAGAGAGAGAGAGAGAGAGAGAGAGAGAGACCACATGTTCATCAAGTAAGACCTTGTGAGCGTCATCACCAGCAGGGATGTCCCGGGAGTTACCACATGACCAGAAGTCCACCACAATTAATGTAATGTCGATAATGTACAAACTGTGGTCGAGGTGTCCTAACCGTCCCACACACATGCCATATAAAGGTTCATTAGTTAAGAGTTTTGGCCAGCAGAATAAGACTGTCTTGTTCGGCTAGTTTATACAATGGTAACTTATCTTGCTAACAAATTTACTCTATCCTGTTTCTGATCCCAACTGATGGTCAAGAACTTAATGTAATATATGTATTTATTGCCCTAAATAATCATTGTAGTGTAATTTACTTCACAATAATGATGAGAAACTTTTAATAGAAACAATAAGATTCATTTACACAATAATATTTGGGTGTTACGTGTCCACCAAGTCGGCCATTTTATGTTTGATCCAACAACCATCAAAGTTAGTTTATTGTCATATTATCCTTTTCGCTGAGGTAGCAACTTTAGTCAAATAATCATCAGGTGTGTGTGTGTGTGTATAAATAATAATAATAATAATAATAATAATTAACGGTTTATTGAAAGAACTTGGCAGCCAGAAGGCTGCTGAAAATATACAGTTACATATTTGGGGAATGGGTTACGAATTACAAATAATATACAAGTAACATAAGTGACACAAATAAGACATATAGTAACTTAGATGTGTGTGTGTGTGTGTGTGTGTGTGTGTGTTTATTGATCAGTAATGAGAAGTATAGAGCAGGTGAGACACGTGGAAGGACAGACAACAGTAGAACAATCCATCGTGTAGGGGACGGATAACTTATATTGGGCATCACAGTAATTCTAGATATGAAAGTTGGTACAAATAATATAATTTCTTATCTCTTCCTATGACCTCTGATTTTCTTGTAAGATTACAGAATTTGGCTCGTTTTTAACATATCTCCATGTGAGTGTTGATATGATGGATATAGTTTATAACAGAGGTATATATCATAATGTTTGCAGTGAAGGGTAGTAGCTTAATAACAGATTCCTATAGTCTTATAGTCCAGACATACAATTATCAATATTCTGTTAAGACACAAGCATAAAATACACTAATGAAAAGTGTAGCAAGTTTAAGGTTTTATTAATCCTCAGGCGTTTAGTTGATCGTCACTGAGTGTAAAGGTGTATAAAGAGTGCGGGTGTTGGTCGTAACCATAAAACACACCTTTTAAAACACAAACAGAACCCCCGACAAACTCCCTACAGCCCTCTGCACTTCCCGAACCATCACCACCACAACTAACTTACCTCTGAAGTACACTGATCCCACATCGACCTTCACCACCCCAGCCAAACCCACACCTGACTCCATCCAAACAACTACCACCACCGTCAACCCACATCCTCCTCCACCGACTTCCTCTGTACTCACATCCTGGCCTCACCCAGGCAGCTACCATCCATTAACAGACTACCAGATAAACCACAAAGCATAAGTCACACCCAGCAACCCAAGGGAGAGGAAACAAACCTCGCCTTCACCACTCCCTGACCTGAAAAGGCTCAAAATAACAGTTGAAATGTACCAATAGATAGACGATACGCCACACATTACTTGAAGTCACTCGACAAGCCCCTTAACCTCAGTCCATCTCCCACCATTTTCACATCCACCTACAAGCACATACCCTGCACACCTGCACCAACACCCGCATCCTTGAACAGATCACCATCTGTTTCGGCCACTCAGAAGACACAATCAGAACTTAGTTAAGAAGCACAAAGCTAAAGGAACACTTATTTAAAACTAAAACAAGACAAAAAACAACTAGACAAACAACGACAGTAAAAGTCACTCAAAGGTAAAGGTCTCTTTCTTGTTGACAGACTGCCTCACTCCACAGTACCTCATCCTTCATGGCTGGCTGTCCAGGGGCGGAGGACCCCTCATCCAGAGGGGTCCTGGGGGTCCGGACCCCCTTTTTCATCAGAAAATTTCACTATTTTTCTTTAATACAGTATTGTACTCAAGCGTTTTTGTATTGTAAAAAGTAATTGCTATTGACCTCATCATATCTCCTAATATCAAGCTCATATGGCTTCAACATGCCCGTGATGTTGGTCAGACTTTAAAAAAAAAAAAATGGGCTCCACCCCCAACCCCCCAGCTGGGTAAGCCCGCTTTGCTCGGTATGGACGCGTGCGCGCACACTCATCATCATCATCATCTCTCTCTCTCTCTCTCTCTCTCTCTCTCTCTCTCTCTCTCTCTCTCTCTCTCTCTCTCTCTCTCTCTCTCTATATATATGCTGATCAGGAAATCAGCATATACCTAGATCACGCAACTACAGTGATTTACTTGCATATATATATATATATATATATATATATATATATATATATATATATATATATATATATATATATATATATATATATATATATATACATATATATTCTTAAGTGTAGGAATTTGCCTGGTTTGAGTGGAATGAAAGGATTTTGTAGCCCTTGTAAAACAATGATCAACAAACAATGGAGGGTACCCGAGTTTTTGTACGATGGAACGAATGTGTTTCAATTCATCGTCAATAAATTCAGAGTCACAAATACGCAGACATCTTAAGAACATAGCAGAAAAAAATGACATTTTGGTAGACTCCAGGTGATTCGATAGAAAGTGTATAAAACTGTCTACCTGAACTAACGGGACAAATTCATTGTGATAAGGCAGTCAAAATATTCTTAAGTGTAGGAATTTGCCTGGTTTGAGTAGAATGAAAGGATTTTTTAGCCCTTATAAAACAATGATCAACAAACAATGGAGGGTACCCAAGTTTTTGTGCAATGGAACGAATGTTTCAGTTCTTCATCAATAAATTAAAGGGAGGGGAGGAGTAGCTCAGAAATAGGTATAATGAACTATCTAGGAATGTTAAGAAAAATGTAAGGAAGGCAAAGGGGCTACGAAATCAGGATAGCAAGAGAATCCAAGGCGAATCCTAGGGGATTTTTCCAGGTATATAGGACAAAGGTCAAGGACAAAGTTGGGCCTTTAAAGTCAGGGAGGGGAGAAGTGATCGATGACAGTGAGGAAATGAGCAAAGCATTGAACAGCTACTTTTTATCAGTTTTCACAGAAGAAATTCACGAGGAAATTCCAGAGGTGGAACTGATATTTAGGGGAAATGAAGAAGAGAAATTAAAGAATATCACTATCAGAAAAGAGGATGTTCTTAAGAAGATAAATAAATTAAAGAAGACAAAATCCCCAGGGCCGGATGAAATTTTCCCTCGAGTTTTGAAAGAGTGTAAGGAACAGATTAGCGGACCCCTCGTAAATTTATTTACAAAATCATTAGACACGGGAGTTGTGCCAGACTTGTGGAAATAGTCAAATGTAGTACCTATATTCTAAAAGGGAGACAGAGCATCAGCGTCAAATTACCGGCCGATTAGTTTGACGTCAGTAGTGGGGAAATTTCTTGAATCAATTATAGCAAATAGCATCCCATCGCATTTAGAGAAAAGCAAATTAATCTCCGACTCTCAACATGGGTTTACAAAGGGAAAATCTTGTCTAACAATTCTGCTGTCGTTTTTTAGGAAATTCTTCGAGGTAGTAGATAATGACGAAAATTACTATGTTATTTACTTAGACTTTAGCAAAGCATTTGACAGAGTACCGCATCAGAGGCTTCTGAGAAAAGTTAAATCTCATGGTATCGAGGGGAAAGTTTTAAATTGGATAAAATCATGGCTCACCGATAGAACACAGAGGGTCAGCGTAGATGGTGTTAAATCTGAGTGGGGTTGTGTAACCAGTGGGGTTCCCCAGGGGTCAGTACTGGGCCCCCACTCTTGTTCATAATCTACATAAACGATCTAGATACTGGGATTAGTAGTGACATAAGCAAGTTTGCGGATGACACCAAAATAGGGCGGCAGATTAATTCAGGGCAGAATGCAAATGCACTGCAGGAGGATTTAAATAAACTGCAGGAGTGGTCAGAAAACGGCAAATGAAATTCAACACCAGCAAGTGCAGCGTACTTAATATTGGAAGAACAAATACTGTCAATGTATTCATCCTTAACAACATCAACCTAGAGAAGTCGACTTGTGAAAGAGACCTAGGGGTACTTGTAAACCCGGACCTACGGCCTAGAAAACAGTGCGTTAATGTTCGAAATAAGGCAAACAGAGTATTAGGTTTTATATCTAGAAGTGTAAGTAATAAGAGTGCAGAGGTCTTATTGCAACTATATCTTGCGCTAGTCAGGCCACACCTCGACTATAAGGTTCAGTTCTGGTACCCTTATTATAGAATGGATATCAATTCACTGGAGTCGGTGCAGCGAAGAATGACGAAAATGATTCAGGGACTAAGAAACCTTCCATATCAAGATAGGTTAAAGAAACTAAATTTGCATTCCCTAGAAAGACGAAGAGTGCGGGGAGATATGATAGAAGTATTTAAGTGGGTGAAAGGAATCAATAAAGGCGATCTAGATAAAGTTCTTATAATATCCGAGCAGGATAGGACTCGTAGCAACGGATTTAAGTTGGATAAGTTTAGGTTTAGGAGCGAGATAGGAAGAAACTGGTTCACAAATAGGGTGGTGGACGAGTGGAACAGGCTTAGCAACTTTGTAGTAAGTGCTGGAACGCTGGAAAGTTTTAAAAGGAGGCTAGATAGATTCATGGATGATAGAGAGTGGTAGTAACTCTCGACAGGAGCTGTCATGCACAGGCCAACCGGCCTATTGCAGACTCCTTATTTTCTTATGTTCTTATGTTCAAACATCTCAAAAACATAGCAGAAAAAACTGACATTTTAGTAGACTCCAGGTCTACCTGTGTAGGCATTCTGTGCACCTTAAATTTATAGTTATGGCCATTTCTAATGATAAGCATATCAAGGAATTGAAGGGATCCATTTATTTCTCTTTCAATTTTGAATGCAATACTTGGGACAAGATCATTAAGCTTGTCTAAAAATTCCAGTGGGTCACTGTTTCTAGGCCAAAGACAAAGAACATCATCTACATATCTATACCATGGAGGAATAAAGTCACCTATATTGGGTAGTAATCTAGCCTCAAAAAACTCCATATAAATACAGGCTAAAGGAGAAGAAAGACAATTACCCATGCTCATGCCAAATATTTGCTTGTAAAACTTCCAATTTGCTCTAAACACATTGTCAGTCTACTATGTTTTTGAGATGTTTGCGTATTTGTAGGAAAAATCAACGTATTCACAGAATGCTTCACTCATCTTCTGTTAAATGCCAAGAAACATTAACAGTTTACTTAAAAAATTATTATGATGGATTTGTTTCATAAATGGGAAAAACGATTGTGATTGTAAACTGAAAATATCGTAAGGTGGACGTGACGATAAACTGTTTCACTGTCTGTGCTAATATAACATTACTTTTGGGTTAGGTAGTATATAAATTTTGGTGGGTTGGCCCGCAGAAAGATACCTAAATCGTAATGCCTACTTTACAAACACACCATATCTATCCTTTTGCAAGAACACAACCCAGATATCCTCCTTCTCAACTTAACATACACAAACACAAAAATCAAGCACTTTGGCTATACGTGCAGACAAACACATATACTGGTATGCACAGCGAATACAAGGCCAAGCACTCATTATCCCACGTCCCCTTCACAGACCTGAATTCCATCTAAAACAACACACACTTGCCAGTAATACTAATGGAGGATAATCTCAACGCAAGACACAGCTTTCCAACACAACAACAACTCCTATGGCCAACAGCTACACACACTGGTCACACACAAAAACCTATATCACATTGGACCTTTTTTCCCTATATGTTACTCTGGACTTGGCAGAAACAACCCCATCCTGATCCTATCACCTGTACCACAATATCAGTACCAAGACGCAGACTGGGACAATTTCAAATACCACATTAGCCGAGCAACACTACACACTCAGCCTCGAACATCAACCCACAAGGAAAATAGAGGAAACATGAATACAATTCTTTAATTCAATGAGCAACGCATCAGACGCACACATACCAAAACGCTTTCACAAGAAAAGATACTCCTTCAAACCCTCCATCAGAACACAACGACTGCTACATTGCTACAGACGACGATTCACACAAAATCAACACAACTTAGCACCAGTACATAGAGACATCACTACGCTAAGAAAAAATGTCATCAAAAGCCTCCTCCACGACCACCATGTGCACTGGGCAGGTCTCGTAGCAGCCGCCAAGGAGCACAGGACACACAACCCCCAGGAATTCTGGTAAAGAATTGCCAAATTCGGGAGGCAGCCAGCCCGCCCCCTCTCCCCCCCATCGATTAACTTCTCGTAAACGGCAGACTGATCAGAGAGCCAGTTGAAGTAGCACAGACATTAAAACAACTCTTGAAACACATCTTCCACCCACACTCCCCGACCCAACACAGACCCATCTTAAACCACATAAACAACATCACCACACAAACACACAAACTACATGAGAGAACTACACCAGAAAACACTATTGACACCATCACTCTCACTCAACAACACATCCTCACTGCACCATTAACCCCGAGCAGAAGTCAAACAAGCACTCGACACAACAAAGAAGAAAACACCACGTGACAGCAGTATAGGACACCAAATCCTTCAACACTTACCCACAGAAACAGTCACGGCCATCACCTTCCTCTGCAACACTCAACTTGCTACAGGATACTTCCCCAAAACCAAACTAAAACAGCACAGACCCACAACACTACAGACTCATCAGGTACCACCTTGATTATGAAGAACTGCTTTCACACACGCAGTTTGGATTCGGAGCACAACACTCCACACAAGATGCACTGAACCTAATCACAAACTGCTTCCACATGAACAAGAGACCATACAAAACAGCACTCATTATCAAAGATGTACATAAAGCTTTCGACAGTCAGGCACGGCGGACTATATGCACAAACTTCAACCTCACCCCCCCCCCAAAAAAAAAAATCACAACTCCTATGCAACTTCCTAACAGACGGGCAAATAAGAATTAAATTCAAACATGAAAACTCAAACTACTTCCCACTGAATACAGGAGTTCCACAAGGCTCAGCTCTCTCCCCAACACTATACATACAGTACTTTACACACTAATGACCTGCCTGACCCCATACATACATCTATACAGAAGGCCGACGACTTAACACAACTAGTCAGACACGGATCAGCACTAGAGTACCTCACAGATAACAACACGTAGGGAACTCGAACAAGTAACAAAGTGGGAACTCAAATGACGTCAACAAACAACCTCCAACAAAACAAAAATCACCTACTTTGGCACAAAAAAAAATCAACGTCGCCCACATATACGTAAACCCATACAGCAACCCACACCCACACCTGTAAAACAGAGGCCAGGAGTGACATTCGACCATACACCCTCACCATGAGACTCCACCTCATTATGCAGACAGCAATAGCACAGAGAGGCACTCACAGACATACAAAGATTCAGAAGTGCAATAACAAAGATAAAAATACACTTATACAAAGCACTAATATGGCCCCATGTTAACACACTCACCCAACACACTCCAATTAGCAGCGCCAACATCAAGAAACTGCAAGTCATACGGAATATATTACTGAGGTTCATACACAACACACACACACTGGATATGATTCTTCACAAACCAACACCTACAGGAACAGAGCAACGTTTCACCTCTCAACACCTACTGGAGACTATTAGTTTAGAAACAGATGAAAAAACACCTTACCACACATCCACAATGGCAGGAATACTTTGACGACATCATACTTCACCGCAGATACAAAAACAGGAACTACTCCATACTAAAGAGACCCAATACACCATTCCCACCCCCTCTAATACTAAAACAGGCTACCAACAACAGTAATTCCCCTATATCTGCACCTGGGAGGCCTGGGATCAATCCGGGTACACACATCAAGCCGCTCTTAAGTTTAGTTATTCTCCTCTCACCACTCCACTCAAACTCTGACGAAGCA